>NC_088812.1:22768828-22797242 GCF_011386835.1 Chrysemys picta bellii
GCCGTGCTGTCTCGCTCTGTGATGGAGGTCGCATGAAGGTGGGCTTCCCTATGGATGGAACAGTCCGCACCGACGGTGCTGGAGGGTGAGACAGTCCAGGCTCAGTTAACGCGATCAGGTCGCGAGCGGTGGAGAAGGTCTCTGGAGTGGACAGCAGGCCGAGCTCAACCATGGTGTGCACCGGGGAGCTTGTGTGCGCCGGACTCAACGGCGCTTGCGGCGCCGGAATCGACGGTGCCGGAGGTGGAGCCTTTGCGGGGCGGTCCGGCATGGGCCGTTGCTCCAATGGGGGCACAGGCAGCTCCTGCAACTGCAGAGGAGCAGCAGGTGGTTTGTGCTGCTTCTTGGGCCGTGGAGACAGCGAGTGGTGTCGCGTCCGTACTGGTGCCAGAGATGTCCGGTGCCGAGAGTCTTTGCTGGTGCCGGGTCGTTCTGGTGCCGGAGGTGCGCTTTGGACCGACGGCACCTGGTCTGCGCACAGTGCCGAGGGCACCAGGCTAAGTGCCGCTTCCATTAGGAGCTGTTTCAAACAAAAGTCCCGCTCCTTTTTTGTCCAGGGCTTGAAAGCCTTACAAACGCGGCACTTATCTGGTTGATGGGATTCCCCCAGGCACTTCAAGCAGGAGTCGTGGGGGTCTCCCATAGACATCGGCTTGAGACAGGCCGAGCAAGGCTTGAAACCCGGAGACCTAGGCATGGGCCCTGGTACCGGGGAGGAGGGAAGTGGATAAACCCGTTTCCTCCAAATACTATCTACACTATCTACAAAACTTACTATTAACTACACTATAACTGTTAAAACTATTAAAACGACACTAAACAACTACCTACAGTACAACGAGTAACGAGCGAGGGATGTGGAGATCAGCTAAGCCGAGCGGGGTCTGACTCATGATTTTCCAATGGAGAGTGTTGGCAACATGGAGGTGGCCAGTGGAGGTGAGAAGACCAGCTCTGCAGAAGGAGCCCTGAGGGATGCCCAGCAGCTGGGAGCCCTGACTGTTGATGGTCTACCTGTGTTATGCTTATAAGAAACACATGGGATTTTTTCCGGGGAAAAGGCAATACAAAGCATTTATTGAAGATACAACAATTAGCATATGCATTCAATCACACCGCACACACACACACACACACACACTGTCCCACCAGTCGATGTTATAGTTACCAGTCCAGAGTCCGGATCAATCTAGTGGCCAGCTAGGTTGATGATGGGTAGGGAGGAGCCGGGTTCTGTCGGTTGCAACATGATGCTCCGGGGAAGTCTTGGCAGGATGAACCCAAAGTTTCATGGCAAGGCACCCTGTTTATATAGTGATTTTCCTTCATTGGGACCAATGAGTTTTGCACAATGAGCCAGCCACACTATCATTGAACAAAAAAACTTCAGAAACAGACTTCAAAGAGAAACAGCAGAACTAAAATTCATTTGCAAATTTAACACCATTAATCTGGGCTTGAATAGGGACTGGGAGTGGCTGGCTCATTACAGAAGCAGCTTTTCCTCTCCTGGAATTGACACCTCCTCATCTATTATTGGGAGTGGACTACATCCACCCTGATTGAATTGGCCCTGTCAACACTGGTTCTCCACTTGCGAAGTAACTCCCTGCTCTCCATGTGTCAGTATATAATGCCTGCATCTGTAACTTTCACTCTATGCATCCGAAGAAGTGAGGTTTTTACCCACGAAAGCTTATGCCCAAATAAATCTGTTAGTCTTTAAGGCACCACCGGACTCCTTGTTGTTTTTGTAGATACAGACTAACACGGCTACCCCCTGATACTTAATGGCAAACCCAATCACTGAGACTTTGATACCAATGACCATGGATGGCCCACCTCCCAGCAGGAAGCAAGCGGTGTTTGCCCAGCTGGAGAACAAAGGACAGAGCTCTGGGCTCTCTGCTGACCAGGATGGACTCTGCTGTAACTTTTCTCTGTGCTAGCCAAGGACTTCCTTTGCTGTGTTCCAGCTGTCGGGGACTTTTTAACCCAGACGGCAAGGTTCGTTGTCTGACCGCAGAGTGAGAGACAGGCAACACCAGCAAGGTCCAATACAAGCTCTTTATTGAAGAGTGCACACAACAATAGAGAGCGGCCTGTCTCCAGAGAGAACCAGCCCCGATTACAATAACTAGTGAGATTATATAAACAGTTCCATCGCGTCATAATTAAAGTAACCCAATCCCCCCTTTACTAGTTAAAAGCTTCTAATATTCATGCATATCTATCTTCTTCGACAGTACAAACAGTTCATGATGCCTCAGCAGCTTATCAGCTTTTTCGTCATGCACCAGAGGCTAGGAGAAAAGAGGGAGTTGAGTACAGATAAAGAACAGAAACAGGGAGTGGGGACTGCAAGTCTCCATATGTCCAAACCATTCCTAGTACATTTGGTATCAGAATGTGGTCCCCTCCTCCTCCCTTATCTCATGCAGTTAGGCAACGTGCCCTCAGGTTTCTCTAAGAGACAAGAAAGGCCCAGCAACCACAGTTAGTTAGCCTAACTTTGGCTCAGCTGGCTCAACAGCCTGTTCTTACACTCCATTTTCCTTGGGCCTAACAGTCCCCCCTTTGTCCCTGGAGTCCCTCGAAGGGACTCCTGGGACAACTAACCGCTATGAGACCGCTATTGGTGTTAAGCTTGGGGGTTGATTACTTTTGGGCTGAACATACCTTGGTGCCCATCCAACATCCGACTTTTATTATAACATACAAAGCCAGCAAGCCGCATATGATTACAACGGCGCTGCGGAGTACATTATGGAGCCAACCACCTATATCTGGGATCCAATTGAACAGGTTACTCCACCAGGAGTCAGTCCGTTTCCCTCCGTGGTCCTTTGCTACCTCCCTAAGGTGGTTTGCTCTTTCCCAAGTGGCATTATAAACATCTGGGACATACACACAGCATTCTTGTCCAATTAATGCACATGTTCCTCCCTGAGAGGCTAGTAATATATCTAATGCCAGGCGGTTTTGAAGTACCATTTGCCTTAGTTTCCGCTGTTCAGTTGCCAGATCCATCAAGGCATCGGCGGTGGTATTCGCCATTATTTCTAAAACCCCTTGAAGCCTCATTACCCCTTCTCCTATTCGCCAAGTGGCCCCTCCACATGCGAAGAAAAATCCCGCGCACACACCTGTCCAATCGTTTAGAGCTCGCCAGGTGAGGGGGCGAGATTCTGTAACATCTTCCTCAGCCCCCCTTACATTTCTGATTTTTCCCTTTGGGAGGTGAGCTCGATACACCACAGGTGGTTCTAACCAGGCTAGATAACAGGACCCACTCCATGAAGAGGGGAGAGCTAGGTATGCCTTGTTACCGCATACCCAGTACACTCCAAAAGGGGTAGGAAATGACTAAGAGATGTATCGATTTGTCATTCTGTACCACCCTGTCCAGGATGGGAGGAGGGAAAACCGAGCTGCTGAGGAATTTGAAAAACTTAAACACATAGTACGATTTGGAAAGCTATATTCAAGCGTGTGATTGATAACATAATGCTCAATCAATTTGTGTCCTTCGTATAAAAAGTGACGTTCCCCATGTAAATTACACTCTTTATCAGGAAAGCTGTGCCATGCGGAGGTGCAAGAAGTTGCTCCATCCAGAAGGGAAATGTCAGGGCCTCTTTTGCTTCCGAAATGGGTTCCATTAAAGTAGGCCCTACATTCGCTGTTTCCTACAGCTACTTTCCCTGTTTTTAAAAGGCACCACTGGCCAATTCTTTTCCATACTATGAGATATTTACTATCTCAAATGCCAGTGTCGGCCCAAGTTATGTCTAAATTACCAGAGGGGTCTTTCCATGATGGGGTCCAAGTCATGTTCATTGCACTAAGGGGAATAGGGACCATAGGGAGACCCTTCTGACTGTCAGCTGGCATTAGTGAACACACCCAACAGGACGTATTTTGTAATGCCGGCATGCGGGCCTTCATTTCATGAGCAAGGCGTATAAAGGTATTAGGGCTGTGTGCCTCCACAGCTTCTACTCTTCGTATTACCAGAAGAGAAAGGCAACAAATATTAAACAGATTAGGCACACAAAAACCCAGACCAAAACTCGAGGCCATCCCTTTGGAAGAAGACACCACCAATTTAAGGCCTTTTGTGCTGTAGTCGAAGCTTCAGGTTGCCCAAAGGGGTGGCAGTCCATTGGTCTCGGGCACTTAAATTGTCTGCTTCTGGTCCACCCAGCTCACGGTGGGGTGAACGTGCGGTGCTCCCTCGAAGTCCGATGTCGTCTACTTCTGGGGAACCCTTTACCCGGTCAGGTTCCCTAGCGGTGCTCCTCTTGACTCTAGTATGATGAATCCAAGTGGGCAGCTCCTTTACCCGAATCGCTGTAGGGCTTACCAGGAGGATTTCTGTTTCCTTAGTTATCTCAGTATTGCTTGGAATTGATACTAAAGGGGCAAAAGTGGGAGGTATATGTCCAAACAGAATCTCGTAGGGTGCTAGTTTGGTTCTAGCGTTGGGGGTAGTTCGAATAATATACAGAGCAAGGGGAAGAACTTTGGTCCACTTTAAGTTGAGTTCTTGGTATAATTTGGTCAAAAGTCTTTTCAATGTTCCATTCATACGCTCCACCTGGCCTGAGCTCTGGGGGTGCCAGGGAGCGTGAAAAGCCCATTTAGTTCCTACTGCTTCAGTAAGTTCTTTACAAACTTTTGCCGTGAAATGAGTACCTTGATCGGAGTCAATTACTTCAGGAGGGCCGAACCTGGGCATTATTTCATTAAGCAATATTTTACAAACTGTAGTTGCAGTTGCTCGGCCGGTGGGATCGGCCTCTACCCATCCTGTTAGCTGATCAATTATGACCAACAAATGCTTTTTCCCCTCTGAGGGAGGTAAATCAGTAAAGTCAATTTGAACATGCTGCATAGGTCTATGAGCCCATTTACGACCTCCAGGCAGTGCTTGCTTATCAACACCCTTTGGATTACATTGTTGGCACAGAGCACACTTCTCTACTATTCTCTTTGCTACTTCATGAAGTCCGGGAGAAATAAATTGCCTTAAGATAATCTGGGACATTTTATTGGCTCCCAGGTGCGTGTTTTTGTGTACTTGCTCCATAACTTCACTCTGGTGGCTTTTAGGTAAAACAAAACGATTATCACATTCCCATATTCCTGTTAAATTGGGCTTAGCTCCCCATTTTTCCCAGACCAGTTTTTCACTATCAGGGGCTTGCCGTTGCCAGTCTAAAAGAGGAGGACTTAAATCCAACTGGGTACTTTGTAAGGCAGCGGCTTTAGCAGCCTCATCTGCAAAGCGGTTTCCTGTTGATACAGGATCAGTACCTTTAGTATGCGCTCTGCAGTGAATAACTGCAATGTCCTTAGGAGCTTGAATAGCCTGCAACAATTGTGCTATTTCTTTACCATGAGCAATTTGTGATCCTGACGAAGTGATAAACCCTCTCTCCTTCCAAATGGCTCCTGTAGCATGACACACCCCAAAGGCATATTTGGAATCAGTGTAAATATTTACTCTTTTTCCTTTAGCATATAAACAGGCGGCTGTTAAAGCCTGCAGCTCTGCTGACTGAGCGCTTGTTCCAGGTGATAAAGGTTTTCCCATTATTACTGCATGACCATCTGTAACCGCATACCCTGAGTGTCGAACTCCATTCCGGACAAAAGCAGACCCATCCACAAACAATTCCAATTCTGGGTTGGGCAAAGGGACATCTGTTAGATCAGGCCGGGGCGTTGATACCTGATCCAAAACTTGTAAACAGTCATGCAGTACGATCTGACCGTTCTCATGGGGCAGCAAAGAAGCTGGATTCAAACTTGCACACCTCTTTAACGTAACTCCGTGTGTCATTAGCAGAGTTATCTCATACCTAGACAGTCTTTGGTTAGTCAGATGTTTATGCTGTTGAGAATTTAGAAAACTTGCCACAGCGTGTGGAGTATGTACTGTTAAAGGGTGTCCTAAAACAATTTCTTGAGCCTTTTCAACTAACAATGCCGCCGCCGCCACATTTCGGAGGCAGCCTGGGTGTCCCTTTGCTACTGGGTCTAATTGTCCTGAAAGGTATGCCACAGGTCTAGATGCATTTCCGAACAGCTGTGTTAATACTCCGGACGCTACTCCCTTCACCTCATGTACATATAAGTCAAAAGGTTTGTTATAATTGGGTAGTCCCAGTGCGGGATAAGAGAGTCCTTGAGTGCCTTAAAGGCTCTTATTTGCTCAGAGCTAGGGCGTAAGGGCTCCTCAGCCTCCTCCTTCGTTAGTTCATGCAGAGGTTTTAACCATTCTCCAGCTGAAATGATCCAGGGGCGACAAAATCCAATCATACCAATAAAGCCCCGCATCCCTCACTTAGTAGTGGGAAAAGAGATATTAACTATGGTTTCTATTCGTTTGGAGTCCAGACTGCATACCCCAGGACCCAGAGTATATCCAAGATATTTTACTTCCTTTTTAGCCCACTGTAACTTAGTAGGGCTGACCTTATGTCCTTTGAGTGCTAACTGATTAAGTAGGTAGACTGAATCACTCTCATTATCCTCCCGAGTTCAGGATGCCACTAGGATGTCGTCAACATAAGTTACCAAGGTAGAGGCAGCCGGTAACTGAACATCCTTCAGATCCTCAGCTAACACCCTTGCAAACACACTTGGTGCCTCCACATAACCTTGAGGCATTCTAGTCCAAGTAAGTTGTCCTGGAGGTCCAGATCTGTTATCCCCCTTCCCTGCTGTGCCGGGGACCCCCCATGTGAATGCAAAAAGGTACTGTTTTTCCGGAGCCACTGGTACAGAGAAAAAAGCATTCACCAAGTCCATGCATGTAAACCACTCCGCTTCAGGGAGCACCATGGCCAAAATAGTACTCGGGTTTGGTACCACGGGGTGCTCCGGGACCACATATTGATTTATGAGTCTTAGATCCTGTACCATTCTATATACAGGTTTTCCATCCGAGTCAGGCTGCGTTTTTTTCACAGCCAAAATAGGAGTATTACAAGGGGAAACGCAGGGAACTAAAATTCCTTGATTCTTGAAATTTTGCACAAGTGACTCAAGTCCTTGTATAGCCTCAATTTTCAGGGGATATTGTCTCTGGGCAGGAGGTGCCACATTACTTTTTACTACTGGGTTTAGGGGTGAGGCAGATTTTACCAAACCCACATTATGTTTTCCTCCCCACACTATAGGGTTAACTTTGTTTTGGACCCGGGGGGGAAGTATTTCACAGCTGCTACCAGTTAACTGTGTTAACAAATAAGCCTTTTCCACCGGGAACCGAAGGGAAATACTTTCAGGAGTACAGGAAATCTGAGCATGCAATTTGCACAACAAATCTCTCCCCAATAGATTCACTGGACCATTCATTAACAAAAATGAATGTTGGACAGATATAGGTCCTATTGTAGCCATACAGTTATTAGACATAAAATGTTGTTCCGGTTTTCCAGTTACTCCTATCACACATTTTTCTATTCCATTCATTGGTGCCGCTCCCTTAGGTATAGCCGAATGAGTAGCCCCCGTATCCACTAACAATTCAAAAGTCTTCTGTCCTACTTTAAGGGGAACCACTGGAAATCGAGCATCACATTTAAATTGTACCATTCCGGCTTCATACACCTCAGGGCCCCAGGGGAGCGGCGCCTCCCTTCATTCCTGATTCACAGAAAACTGACCCGTCATTTGAGGCTTATAGCCGAGTTTCTGCCAGTGTGGGCAGTCTCTCTTCCAGTGACCCTCTTCACCACAATGAAAACACCCGTTACAGTCCTGGTTTATCCCCACCCCGCGTGCTCTGCCCCTTCCTCCACCTCTCCCCTTTCCAGGGAACCTTCCTCTAGGACCACGGCCCCAGCCGTCGCCCCTCCCTTCATTTCCCCCTGACATGGCCACTGCCAGTAAGGATATTTGATCCTTCAGATCCTGTTGTTTTTCCCTCTTTCTTTCCTTTTCTCTTATTTCCTCTCTTCCGTTGTAGACTCGTGTTGCAATGCTAACCACTTTGGGTAAACTTTTCCCTTGCATCCCATCCGGATGTTCCCTAAATCGTTTTGCAATGTCCTCTGCACATTGTGCCATGAATACCGACTTAACCATTTCTTTTCCGGAATCTGATTCTAAGTTCAGGTTACTATGTTTTCTAACCTCATTTGTTAACCGAGTACAAAAGTCAGAGGGGTGCTCATTTGGGAGTTGGACACATGCAGTAACCTTACCCCAATTAGGGGTAGCCTTTCCTGCTGCTTGTATTCCATGCAAAGTAGCTTGTCGATAGCGATCTATCCTTAGCTTATCTCTATCGTCATTTGGGTTCCAATTGGGTTCAGCAGTGGGCATATTTCCCCAATCCTGGTGACTCAAATAATGTGCAGCAGTCTTTTCTTTAACCTTTTGGTGCTCGTCCTCAGTTAAAAGAGTGTCCAATAACTGATTAACATCTGCCCAGGTTGGTAAGTGGATAGAGAAAATAGTCCGAAATGTTCTCTCTACCGCTTCTGGATTGTCTCTGAGGCGTGGCATAGATCGTTGCCAATTTAATAGATCAGTAGATGTGAAAGGTGTATGAGTAAACACCATTGCAGGCTGCCCATTGCTCATGGGAACAGGGTAAGCTCGCAAAGGGGCTTGAACTATTTTAGATGTAGGGGACCCAAAAGGAGCCACGAAAGTCCCAGATGATCCTTCCAAGAGCTGGGAAGAACCTGCTCCTTGAGCATCGGGTTTTGACTCAGAGGGATCTGTTTCCACAGCGTCCCTTCTTTCTTTCATCTTTTCGCTTTCTGCTACAGCCCTTGGGCTCCGCCTTGGCGGCACTCTCATTGGGATGTACCCATCCTCTTCTAACTGGGCATCCGGAACATAAGGAGCGGGGTATTTAAGGGAATCATCTACACATACGGCCTCAAAAGCCGTACGTCCCTCTTTAGGCTTATAGTTCTACCACACAAATAAATAATCCATTTGTCCCGGTCTAAGATCAACCAATACATCCCTCAAGGAATTCATCCTGTCGGCCGAAAAGGTGCCGCAGCTTGGCCAATCTTTAGTCGGGGACAAATGGGCAGTGAAAGAAGGCCATTGAACCTGGCATAAATTTCTCATCCTAGATTTAGTCAAACCAGTTGTTCCAGAGATTTCCTTCCAATCCCTAAATACCAGGGACAACGGGGCGTCCCCCGGGCATTTACTGCTAACTTGTCCCATTTAGCCTGTAGGGCCTCAAACCCTATCCCGGGGCCTCAAACCCCTTTCTGGGGCCTCAAACCCCACCCGGGGCCTCAAACCCCTTTATGGCGATCGCTTACCTTATTCAGGGACTCGAACCCCGAAGACCTGACCTCCCCAGGGACTCGAACCCCGAAGACCTGGATCCTACTCAATGGGTAGGTGGACGTTGCTGGGTTTCTACGGGCTTCAGCTGGTTCACAGAACTCGCCTTATCGCCGACGCAGGGATCAGGTTACCGGGCAAGGCTCCTCGAAGCCAGAGGATGCGCGCTGCGTTGCTTCGGAGTCTGATCCCGCACCGGAGAGTCAGACGAGTCCCGGCAGAGTCGCCAAATTTGTTTTACACAGCCAACTAATAACTCTTTGTGTGACAGCGCTGGCTGGGTGTCCCTGCGGATGCTGGTGGAGGAGGAGCATTACTCCCTGAGCTCGGCCAAGTTCCCCTCAGGGATCTGCCTCAGTTGGACTTGCTGAGTGGAGCACACGGTGCAAAGCAGGCTACTGAAGGCCCAGAGGTCCAGCCTAAGGAGGTGGTGAAGCCATGTGCTTTCCCTGGAGGAAGAGTGAAGCCACGAGGGGGTCTGGCTCACTGGAGGAGTTCTCCCAGAGACTGTTGCAAAGCTGAGCTCATAGCACCGGTCCTGTGGATTGGTGACAGAGACCTGTGCCCAGTGGCGTAGCCAGCTTCTAAGAGGAGGGGGAGCAAATATAAAAAGGGTGCCCCCCTTGGCTCCTCCTCCGGCCACGCCCCCTTGGCTCCTCCTCCGGCCGCACCGCCCCTCCCTCCCATGGCTCCTCTGGCCCTGCCGTGCCACCCCCATGGCCCCCCCCTCGCTCCTCCGGCCGCAGCTGCCGGCCGCCATGCTGCGCCCCCCGCTCCTCCGGCTGTGCCCGCTGCCCCCCCAAGGCTGCCGGCCATGCTGCGGGCCACCAGGCTGCGCCCCCCTCGCTCTTCTGGCCGCAGCTGCCGGGTCGTGCTGCAGGCCGCATGCTGCGCGCCCCCCGCTCCTCCGGCCGTGCCCGCCCCGCTCGTCCAGCCGTGCCCGCCGCCCCCCCATGGCTGCCGCATGTCGCGCCCCCCCCCCCGCTCCTCCGGCTGCTTTCGGAAAGGCGGGGGAAGCAGCTGCTTCCCCTGCACCCCGCTAGCTATGCTACTGCCTGTGCCATATGCTCTGCAAGAGACAGAAGAAAACCAAATGGAGGAATTGCAAAAGGGTGTAAGTTCAAGTTCACTGAATGGGCTGCCCCAGTTGTGTGTACCCCAAAGAGCGATGGCAGCAGAAGAATTTGTGGGGCCTATAACATCACCATAAACCCCGGGCTGAAAGTGGACCGATATCTAATTGCTAAATGACAAGATTTATTTGCGGAACTGGCAGCAGGAGTGACGTTTCCCAAACTACCAGCAGGGGGTGCTGGAACCAGATAAAAAAATATTGGACAGTGAAGCCACATAAGGGGCTATTGGGTGTGAACGACGACCTTATGACCCCTTGCGGGGAGTGCACCTGCTGTGTATCAAAGAGTAATGGTCAGGCGCTGCAGGGGGTGAATGGTGAGGTCTGTTATGGACTTTTAGAAAGGCTAGAGGAGGCTCTACAGAGATTGTTAACTCTAATGTTATAGTTTTGCAAAGATAAGTGTACGTCTTTCAAAATCAGGTTACTCACTCGGAGCATTGTAGAGGTGGAGAAGGGTAAACCCGTTAAAAGAGAAGCCACTGACAATGCACCAGTAGCACAGAATGTCTTGGAGCTTAGATTGTTTCTGGCCACGTTAAACTACTGTGGAAGGCTACTTCCAAATGTAGCCACATTAAGCAGTCCGATGTCCGTGCTGTTATGGAAAAATATGAAGCTGGTTTGCACAGAAAAGGAAAACAAGGGTTATGAGGTCGCAAATAAGAAGCGGAGTCGTTCCAGGCTCCTGGAACATTTCAGTCCGGGATCCCCCTAGCGCTGGTCTGTGAGTGAGGCCTCTCCTGTAGGTGCTGTCGCTGCACACACTGGTAAAGATGGGAGTGAAAACCCCAGAGCATTCGCTCCAGAACGTTCTCAAAGGCTGAGAGAAACTATTCACGAATAGAAAAAGAGGCTTTCGGCACCATTTGGGGGGGGGATTAAATTCCACGAGGGCCTGTTTAGACAAATGTTTGCCCTCATCACTGATCATAAACCCTAGGCCCAAAGGCAGGTGTTCTCTGCTAGAGGCAGCTAAGCTTCAGAGATGGGCTGTGATCTCAGCTGCCTGCCAGCATGATGTTTATCATACTGTGATGTTCCCCTCTGGTGTTATCTGGACCGGTGACCTGCTAGGTCACTCCAATCCTCGACTCTGGGAGCCAGCCTTACCCTGCTCTGCTGTGAGAACCCCCACTCCTGGGTCTGTTCACGCACAGCCTCTGGCATGTAACTGCTCCTTGGACTGTGCAACCGAATGACACTAGCCAATATCTCCGATCCCAGACACAACCCTAGGAACCTCTGTTTTGCAGTGTCCAGTTATGCCCGCTGGACACTGCAAGCTTATATGAGTTCAGCAATTTAACAAAGAAATTGATATGTACCAGGCTTGTTATCCCCAGAGGAGTCTCTGATACGCTTCAACCAAATGCACTGCTTCAGGTAGAATAAACCACACAATCCTATAAGGATGAACATGGGGGTGCAGGGTGTTCCCCGAGGTACATAGTGTCACACATACACCATCTGATGCACTGTCCCATCTGCTTCTTTACACAGGGAAACAGAGAGGAAAACCCTGTGTATACAGTCTCTTTCCTAGATCATCTCCCTATTACAGCTAAGGAAATTGCGCTGGAAACAAGCATAGACCCTGCTTTAGTTAAGGCGATGCACTAAGCACTTTCAGAGTGGCCAAATCACACAATCAAAGAGCAACTTGGCCCTTGCTATTTCAGGAAAGTGGAGTTATCCATGGAGAATGGTTGTTTGCCATGGTGCCTGTGAGTAACAATACCAGAAAGCTTACAGAAAAGGCTGCTAGTAGAATTACATGAGCAGCACCAACGGGTGGTAATAATGAAAGGGGAGGAGTGACATAGAGACTCCTTGGCAAAGGGTCCCTTGTTCTTTGCAAACATCTCTCCCCTCTGACCCGACAAACTCTCTACACCAGTGGTTCCCAAACTGTAACAATCTGTGAACCCCTTTCACCAAAATGTCAAGTCTCACGAACCCCCTCCTAAAAAGAATATTTCCAGGGATTTTCTCCTTTACCTGAGTATAAATTATAAAAGCAGTGATCTTGGAAATATAAAATTTGTTTTTATGACATGCTTATTACACACTATTTATTATTAATTATTATTTATCATGACAGTATTTTTATTATATTATGAAAATGGCAACACTCCTCCAAGATCTCACTTTCGTAGCTTGTATCACTTTGAATAAGCCTGTTATAAGACAAGGCTCCTATGTTTCATCAAGAAGTATCAGATGTGAAACAGCAGGAAGGTATCTAAGAAGCCAACTCAAAGAGTTCCTCTTATACAAGCATTCAGGTCTTGAGCAGTTCAAGCAAACAGCACACGTTACAACAAAGCTTAAACTTGTTCTTCATAATAATTTTAAAAACAATACTAGCTGCCTATTTAATTTTAAAAGCAGCAAAAAATATCCACCTCCCTTTCCATTTCTTATAAGGAGTCTTGAAGTTGAAATCTCCTCGGTGTGATAGATGTGCTTGCTTTGATCTGCTTAGCTCTTGGAAGTCCAGGGGCTCCGAGGCTGCTGGTCCCGTGCTGCCCGGGGTCCCTAAGGACAGCTCTGTCTGCCATTAGGGAATTTTTTCCCGAGAACCCCCTGGAACAGTTCACGAACCCCAGTTTGGGAACCACTGCTCTACACCAACCAAGACTTGCAGGATATTGCTCATAAACAGTAATGTATAAGGTATCTACAGAAAGCTCATAACTTGTCAAGATTCGTACTCATTACAAGACATACGTACGTAGAGGTAATATTTAAGGAATAATGTTTTTATATTGACAGCATGCTTTATAAACTTGGAGTAAAAGTCAGTCACCAGGAGATAATATGTCTCAGTGATGGCCTGTTCAAGCAGGAAGGAGTTGTACCTGCCCCGGTTAGCCGGTGATGTCATGCAAGGCTCAATTGTCCAGCCTTGCTCCATCCGAAGACTATCCATGGAAAACCATCAGAGAGAACTGCAAACAATTGAAACCTCTTGGAGGTAAAAAAAAGGAACATTACAACAGACAGGGGATCACCCCGTCTAGGAATAGAGACTGTGACGCTGGCAGACCATGTGTCAGCTCATGTCAAGGCCTCTAGGTCTCAACTGAAGCCTGACAAAGACATAGCTGGAACCAGTCTGGCTCGCCTGGGTGTTAGTGTTGTTAAACTAGGTATTAGGGTTTGTCACACAGGGCCAGAAAGGGTTACAACTAGCAGGCTAATTGACCCAGATACAACCTTTAAGGACATATTAGTGGACAATGATTGTGGTTTTTGTGTGTTTACACGTATATTGTTAGAGGCTGACAATGTAACCAAATGGTTCCCGTCTATTGCTGTATTCTGTTAATTCAGAGATCAAAAGGAAATGTTAACATTTAGATGAACTGTGAATGTAGTAATATCATCGTCCTTATTTCTCTCTGAAGTTTGTAGTAAACTACCTGTGAATGGCTGACGATGGGCAGTTGCCTCATGTTAATCCATGTAGCTAATTATCGGTGACGCTTAGGAAATACTTCAAAGCTAGGATAATTGCCTATTGTTCACCCAAGGACTGCACGCTGTCAAGAGGCTGCTAGAAAACTATAAAAAGAACTCTAGGGCCCTGATCCTCTCATCTCAGATCTGCTTAAGCTTCATCAGAGGAAGTTTGAGTCACAATTCTAAGGTCTCCAGTCCCATCTGAATCACCCTGATATTGGACACTGGACTGTAACCTATGGATTAATTCTGAAAGTACTTTTTGCAACTCTAAAGCTCACCATCTTTACTATGAAACTGATCTAAGAACTCTATTCATATCTGTATGGATAATGATCTTTACCCAATACTCTCTCTTTTCTTTTTAAATACATTTTAGTTTAGTTCATAAGAATTGGCTGTTAGCATGGATTTGAGTAAGATCTGAAATATTCTTTAACTTGGTGGGTAATGTGTCCGATCCTTTGGGATTGGTAAAACTTTTTATATAATGAACTAGATTTTCAGCAATCCTCATCATATTTACTTGGCCTTTGTCTGGGTGGAAGCTCAAGGTTGAGTCATGATCCACCCAATCCAGGCCCAAAGGCCTTGGGTGCCCTGGCACAACTGGCACTGGGAGGAAGGGGCATCTTGGCACCTGTGACTGGTTGGATCACAGAACCCCCCCTTGGGAGCTGCCAACTGATGTGCCAAGACTACTTCTGCCCCTGCTTTCTTGCCCCATCAGCTTAGGACCTCAGTGTCCTGCCTGGTTTGAGCCAGACTCGCTAGCTAGCTGCAAACCCAGACCCAGGTCTGAATCACATCCCCTAACAGCTGCAGGTTTACCTGAACGCAGCTAACAGAAGTGTTCTTGTCTTTAACACTTAGATGCCCAACTCCCAATGGGGTCTAAACCCAAATAAATCTGTTTTACCCGTATAAAGCTTATACAGGGTAAACTCATACATTTTGTTCACCCTCTATAACACTGATAGAAAGATATGCACGGCTGTTTGCCCACCCAGGAATTAATACATACTCTGAGTTAATTAATAAGTAAAAAGTGATTCTATTAAATACAGAAAGTAGGATTTAAGTGGTTTCAAGTAGTAATAGACAGAACAAAGTGAATTACCAAGCAAAATAAAATAAAACATGCAAATCTATGTCTAATCAACCTGAATACAGATAATCTCACCCTTAGAGAGGCTACAGTAAGTTTTTTCCTCAGACTGGGCACCTTCCAGGCCAAGGCGGGAACCTTTTGTCCTTCTGGGTCCCGTCCCCCCCACTTCTCAATGGAAAAGGACTAGGTTAAAGATGGATTCCAGTTCAGGTGACATGATCACATGTCACAGTAAGACCCCAAGCCTTCATTCCTCCCAGCCTGACTTACAGCAAGACTTGCCTGCAAACAGAGCCATCCACAGCCAATTGTCCTGCTTGATGGGAGCCATCAAGATTCCAGACAACCATTAATGGCCCACACTTTGCATAATTATAATAGGCCCTCAGAGTGATATTTCATATTTCTAGTTTCAGATACAAGAGTGGTACATTTATACAAATAGGATGATCACACTCAGTAGATTATAAGCTTTGTAATGATACCTTACAAGAGACCTTTTGCATGAAGCATATTCCAGTTACATTATATTCACTCATTAGCATATTTTTATAAAATCATATAGAGTGCAACGTCACAGCCCCCCATTCCCACCAGCCCCCAGGGCTGGGACCAGCACAGTGATCAGCTCCCCCAGGCCCACAGCTTGGGCTGACACGTGCAACCCTCTCCTGCTGTCCTCACCAGCGCCTGGGACAGAGCGTGGCAGAGCCAGGGCAGCATCCTGCCCTCTGCCCTGGGAGGACCTGGAGGCTGGGCCTGTTTGCCGGCCCCACCCTCCTGCCTGGCACCGACCAGGCCCATGGCCGGCTGTCTCAGGCCTGCACCCCCCTCATGCTTCTGGGGGCAGGCTGAGGGGTACAGCGTGTGTGGCTGGGATCCCCCTTGCTCAAGGTGCAGGCCCGGGGTGCACACGGAGCCCCGGTGGCAGCCCAGCTGTAAGGGCAGCCATGGTGGGAGCTGGTGAGCCCACAGTTGGGCAGGTGTCTCTGCTGGAGCGTTTTAATTCCGCGCCCCCAATCCGCCGCCCACCCGCCTGGCAGCCACGCAGCAATTATCCAAATGGCTGTTAATTTCGGCTGATAATTCCCCACAGGGATCAGGGACGGAAAGCTCCGCAGCAGAGCAGATTGGGGCTGGGCCCGAGCAGCAGACCGGAGGTGCCAGGGTCTCTCGCCCCGGCCACAGCAGGCACGCAGCGCTGGCAGGGCTCATTTGCCCAGCAGGGAGAGAGGAGCTGGCCCAGGGGGCAGGGGAAACAGGGCCTGCTGGGCTCGAAGGGACTGACCTGTTCCGGGGCACATTCCCCAGCAGGCTGCGTGTGCAATTATTAGCAGGGGTATGAGGGGAGAGGAGGATGGCTAGAGTGGGGGGAGGCGGGGAGGCAGGACTCCCGGTTTCTGTGCTGAGCTCTGGGAGGGGAGTAGGGTCTAGGGGTTAGATCAGGGGCTCGGAAGCAGGACTCCTGGGTTCCATGCCCGGCTCTCTCCCCAAATCCATGTGAGTCACTCCTGCTCTGGGTGCCTGTTATTGAGGTTTCATGTCATTTTTCTCTCTCTGCCTGTCTCCCAGCCAGGGCAGCCCCCAGCTGGGCTGGGAAGCAGCCGCCTGCCCTCCCCACCCCTCCCGTGAACCAGCCTGGGGCACTGGGCTTGAAGGGGTGCTAGGCTAACGTGGCCTAGGCCAGACCCAAATGAGCTAGCCAAAAACTCCAAAGGTAATAACAAAATGTTTTTTAAGTATATCAGAAGCAGGAAGCCTGCTAAACAACCAGTGGGGCCCCTTGATGATCGAGATACAAAAGGCGGCTTAAAGACGATAAAGTCATTGCGGAGAAACTAAATGGATTCTTTGCTTCAGTCTTCATGGCTGAGGATATTAGGGAGATTCCCAAACCTGAGCCGGCTGCTGTAGGTGACAAATCTGAGGAACTGTCACAGATTGAAGTGTCACTAGAGGAGGTTTGGGAATTAATTGATAAACTTAACATTAACAAGTCACCGGGACCAGATGGCATTCACCCAAGAGTTCTGAAAGAACTCAAATGTGAAGTTGCGGAACTATTAACTAAGGTTTGTAACCTGTCCTTTAAATCGGCTTCTGTACCCAATGACTGGAAGTTAGCTAATGTAACACCAATATTTAAAAAGGTCTCTAGAGGTGATCCCGGCAATTACAGACTGGTAAATCTAACGCCGGTACCGGGCAAATTAGTCAAAACAATAGTTAAGAATAAAATTGTCAGACATGGAAAAACATAAACTGTTGAGCAATAGTCAACATGGTTTCTGTAAAGAGAAATCGTGTCTTACTAATCTATTAGAGTTCTTTGAAGGGGTCAACAAACATGTGGACAAGGGGGATCCAGTGGACATAGTGTACTTAGATTTCCAGAAAGCCTTTGACAAGGTCCCTCACCAAAGGCTCTTACGTACATTAAGTTGTCAAGGGATAAAAGGGAAGGTCCTTTCATGGATTGAGAACTGGTTAAAAGACCGGGAACAAAGGATAGGAATTAATGGTAAATTCTCAGAATGGAGAGGGGTAACTAGTGGTGTTCCCCAAGGGTCAGTCCTCGGACCAATCCTATTCAACTTATTTATAAATGATCTGGAGAAAGGGGTAAACAGTGAGGTGGCAAAGTTTGCAGATGATACTAAACCGCTCAAGATAGTTAAGACCAAAGCAGACTGTGATGAACTTCAAAAAGATCTCACAAAACTAAGTGATTGGGTAACAAAATGTCAAATGAAATTTAATGTGGATAAATGTAAAGTAATGCACATTGGAAAAAATAACCCCAACTATACATACAATATGATGGGGGCTAATTTAGCTACAACAAGTCAGGAAAAAGATCTTGGAGTCATCGTGGATAGTTCTCTGAAGATGTCCGCGCAGTGTGCAGAGGCGGTCAAAAAAGCAAACAGGATGTTAGGGATCATTAAAAAGGGGATAGAGAATAAGACTAAGACTATATTATTGCCCTTATATAAATCGATGGTACGCCCACATCTCGAATACTGCGTACAGATGTGGTCTCCTCATCTCAAAAAAGATATACTGGCACTAGAAAAGGTTCAGAAAAGGGCAACTAAAATGATTAGGGGTTTGGAACGGGTCCCATATGAGGAGAGATTAAAGAGGCTAGGACTCTTCAGCTTGGAAAAGAGGAGACTAAGGGGGGATATGATAGAGGTATATAAAATCATGAGTGATGTGGAGAAAGGGGATAAGGAAAATGTATTTACTTATTCCCATAATACAAGAACTAGGGCTCACCAAATGAAATTAATAGGCAGCAGGTTTAAAACAAATACAAGGAAGTTCTTCTTCACGCAGTGCACAGTCAGCTTGTGGAACTCCTTATCTGAGAAGGTTGTGAAGGCTAGGACTATAACAACGTTTAAAAGAGAACTGGATAAATTCATGGTCGTTAAGTCCATTAATGGCTATTAGCCAGGATGGGTAAGGAATGGTGTCCCTAGCCTCTGTCTGTCAGAGGGGGAGATGGATGGCAGGAGAGAGATCACTTGATCATTGCCTGTTGGTCCACTCCCTCCGGGGCACCTGGCATTGGCCACTGTCGGTAGACAGGATACTGGGCTAGATGGACCTTTGGTCTGACCCGGTACGGCCGTTCTTATGTTCTTATGATCACAAACAGGGCGTACCCAGCCAGGCCATCCCTGCGCCAATCCTGGCTCAGCCCAGGCCCCAACCCATGGCTGCATGGCCAAGTCAGTGCCCTTCAGCCCCCGCCCTCCCCAACTGCCTGCAATAGCAGTGCTGCCCTCCCCCCCACGCTCGCCTGGCTGGGACACTGCAGGTCTGGAGGGACAGGGACCGCGGGGGGGGGGGGGGGGGGGTGGTCACAGGCAACCAGAGCCACTCAGTGACTCTGTGCATCACCAAAATCTCCCGGGACCTGGGTAAGGCGGGTTTGGTCCTTGGCATAGCACAGCTCACAGGCCTGAAGCCTCCCTCCCACCTTGTGGGGTACATGACTATGTGCCTCCGGGGCACCAAGGGAGCAGGGGATGGGTTGGGAGAGGGCAGGAGGGGCCATGGACTGTGCGCAGGTTGAAAGGAGAAGTTAGACAACCCCCAACCCTCATGAGTCATGGGTCTGATCCCCCGCCACGGTCACCCCTGGTCTGGGCCCTGATCCCCCATACCCCTCCGGGACCTGGGGCAGGTCCTTGACCTGGCACTGGTCTCTCACTGTCTCCAGCTGGTGGGGGGGGGGGGACTCTGAGCTGTAAGAAAGGCATGCCAATCCTTTCTTCTGTTTATTCACTCCCATCACGGTCTCCTCATATCAGACAACACTACTGCCGTTTCCTATATCAACAAGCAGGAACGTGATGGGCCGCTCTATGCACAATCTCTGCAATTGGTTCATCAATCACCAGATTCTCTTGTCTGCAGGCTGTCATCCAGGGACACAGAATGTAGTCTCGGACTCGATCAGCAGACGTTTTGCAATGCCCACGAGAGGGAACTTCACAATTCAGTAGTACACAGCATCTTCACCTGACGGAGGACCCTGACCAGAGACCTATTCACATCACAAACTAACAGCAAATGTACCACATACTGCTCCAGAGGAGGCCTCGGTCACCACTCTCAGGGTGATGCTCTCCTGCTCTCTTGGTCAGGCCAAATCAACTACGCCTTCCCGCCTCTACCTCTCCTGCCTCAGGTACTGCACAGGATCTAACAAGACAACGCAATGGTCATTCTGATCGCACCCTGTTGGCCCACGCAATTCCGGTTTCCCAATCTCCTCCACATGTCATTCTGCCCACCAATTCCCCTCCACAACTTCCCCGATCTCCTGACCCAGTACAACAGCGAGATCAGGCATCCCAATCCACATGCGCTGCACCTCAGAACATGGTATTTGGATGGCCATTTGCTTTAGCCTGCACGTGCTCTCCTGCTGTACAAGACATCCTCTCCAGCAGCAGGAAGGTCTCCACTAGGCAATGTTACTGAGCCAAATGGAAACGTTTCTCATCTTGGGTCTAACAAAAAGAACTTCTGCCTGAACTGATGGGGATCCCCCTGATCCTGGATTATGTTCTGTCCTTGAAGTCATCAGGTTTTGTCTCAACTCTTTGAGAGTCCACCTGGCAGTGATTAACGCGTTCTACTGTCCAGTGGAAGGTTGCACTGTCTTTACACACCCACTAACCACTAGGTTTTGGAAAGGCCTCATCACAACCTCTCCCATCCAAATGATCACACCCCAATGATTACCTGAATCTAGTTCCCTCCATGCTAACGGAACCACACTTTGAACTGTTACCATCGTGCTCTGTCCCTCCTTTCCATGAAAGTTGCTTTCCTTGTTGCTATCACTTCTGCGAGAAGGGTTGGTGAACTTGAAGCTATGATAGAGGACCCGCCTTTTATAGTGTTAGAGAAGGATCATTTCCCTACATCTACACCCCAGCTTTTTACCAAAGGTGGTCTCCCAGTTTCACATCAATCAATCTATTCACTTACCTATTTTCTTCCTGAAACCACACGCATCTGCAGAAGAACATCAACTCCATTCCCTCAATGTCTGATGAGCTCTGGCCTGTTGCTTGCAGAGAACAAAACCAATCAGGAACGCCCCTAGGCTGTATATGTTGCAGTAGCAGAAAGACTCGGGGGGTGAGCCATCTCCACCTAGAGGATCTCTAAATGAATTTTGGGTTGCATTTCACCCTGCCACCAACTGTCAGGCCTACCTATCCCCACAGGGGTGCAGGCTAACTCCACGAGAGCTCGGGCTTTGACCATGGACTCCCTTCAGTTAGGGACAATGTAGAGCGGCTACAGGGAGTTCTTACACACCTTTGCAGCACACTGTCTTAGTGCAGGACTCAGTGGCAGATGCCTCCTTTGGATGGCAGTTCTCCACACAACCATTCCTTCCTCATCCTTGCACCCTCTTCCGACTTAGGTACTGCTTGTTAATCACCACCAGTGGAATAATAGGGATCATCACTCGAAGAAGAGGTGGTTCGACGGGGACAGGTGAGCAAAGCCCACAGGTAAGTGGGGAACATGGAGACCGGGGAGATGGGTCGGAAACAAGAGGGAGTGTGGGCTATACTGGCAGAGAGAAAGGAGAGTCAGGACAAAACTGGGAGGAAAGATCAAACCAGTATCTTAGATGCGTATATACAAATGCGAGAAGTATGGGGAATAAGCAGGAAGAACTGGAAGTGCTAATAAATAAATACAACTATGACATTGTTGGCATCACTGAAACTTGGTGGGATAATACACATGATTGGAATGTTGGTGTGGATGGGTACAGCTTGCTCAGGAAGGATAGACAGGGGGAAAAGGGAGGAGGTGTTGCCTTATATATTAAAAATGTACACACTTGGACGGAGGTAGAGATGGACATAGGAGACGGAAGAGTCTCTGGGTTAGGCTTAAAGGAGCAAAAAACAAGGGAGATGTCATGCTAGGAGTCTACTACAGGCCACCTAACCAGGTGGAAGAGGTGGATGAGGCTTTTTTCAAGCAACTAACAAAATCATCCAAAGCCCAAGATTTGGTGGTGATGGGGGACTTCAACTATCCGGATATATGTTGGGAAAATAACACACAGGGGCACAGACTATCCAACAAATTCTTGGACTGCATTGGAGACAACTTTTTATTTCAGAAGGTTGAAAAAGCTACTAGGGGGGAAGCTCTTCTAGACTTGATTTTAACAAATAGGGAGGAACTCGTTGAGAATGTGAAAGTAGAAGGCAGCCTGGGTGAAAGTGATCATGAAATCATAGAGTTTGCAATTCTAACGAAGGGTAGAAGGGAGAACAGCAAAATAGAGACAATGGATTTCAGGAAGGCAGATTTTGGGAAGCTCAGAGAGCTGATAGGTAAGGTCCCATGGGAATCAAGACTGAGGGGAAAAACAACTGAGGAGAGTTGGCAGTTTTTCAAAGGGACACTATTAAGGGCCCAAAAGCAAGCTATTCCGCTGGTTAGGAAAGATAGAAAATGTGGCAAAAGACCACCTTGGCTTAACCACGAGATCTTGCACGATCTAAAAAATAAAAAGGAGTCATATAAAAAATGGAAACTAGGACAGATTACAAAGGATGAATATAGGCAAACAACACAGGAATGCAGGGGCAAGATTAGAAAGGCAAAGGCACAAAATGAGCTCAAACTAGCTACGAGAATAAAAGGAAACAAGAAGACTTTTTATCAATACATTAGAAGCAAGAGGAAGACCAAAGACAGGGTAGGCCCACTGCTTAGTGAAGAGGGAGAAACAGTAACAGGAAACTTGGAAATGGCAGAGATGCTTAATGACTTCTTTGTTTCGGTCTTCACCGAGAAGTCTGAAGCAATGCCTAACATAGTGAATGCTAATGGGAAGGGGGTAGGTTTAGCGGATAAAATAAAAAAAGAACAAGTTAAAAATCACTTAGAAAAGTTAGATGCCTGCAAGTCACCCGGGCCTGATGAAATGCATCCTAGAATACTCAAGGAGCTAATAGAGGAGGTATCTGAGCCTCTAGCTATTATCTTTGGAAAGTCATGGGAGACGGGAGAGATTCCAGAAGACTGGAAAAGGGCAAATATAGTGCCCATCTATAAAAAGGGAAATAAAAACAACCCAGGTAACTACAGACCAGTTAGTTTAACTTCTGTGCCAGGGAAGATAATGGAGCAAGTAATTAAGGAAATCATCTGCAAACACTTGGAAGGTGGTAAGGTGATAGGGAACAGCCAGCATGGATTTGTGAAGAACAAATCATGTCAAACCAATCTGATAGCTTTCTTTGATAGAATAACGAGCCTTGTGGATAAGGGTGAAGCGGTGGATGTGGTATACCTAGACTTTAGTAAGGCATTTGATACGGTCTTGCATGATATTCTTATCGATAAACTAGGCAAATACAAATTAGATGGGGCTACTATAAGGTGGGTGCATAACTGGCTGGATAACCGTACTCAGAGAGTTGTTATTAATGGTTCCCAATCCTGCTGGAAAGGCGTAACGAGTGGGGTTCCGCAGGGGTCTGTTTTGGGACCGGCTCTGTTCAATATCTTCATCAGCGACTTAGATATTGGCATAGAAAGTACGCTTATTAAGTTTGCGGATGATACCAAACTGGGAGGGATTGCAACTACTTTGGAGGACAGGGTCATAATTCAAAATGATCTGGACAAATTGGAGAAATGGTCTGAGTTAAACAGGATGAAGTTTAACAAAGACAAATGCAAAGTGCTCCACTTAGGAAGGAAAAATCAATTTCACACATACAGAATGGGAAAAGACTTTCTAGGAAGGAGTACGGCAGAAAGGGATCTAGGGGTTATAGTGGACCACAAGCTAAATATGAGTCAACAGTGTGATGCTGTTGCAAAAAAAGCAAACATGATTCTGGGATGCATTAACAGGTGTGTTGTGAGCAAGACACGAGAAGTCATTCTTCCGCTCTACTCTGCTCTGGTTAGGCCTCAGCTGGAGTATTGTGTCCAGTTCTGGGCGCCGCATTTTAAAAAAGATGTGGAGAAATTGGAAAGGGTCCAAAGAAGAGCAACAAGAATGATTAAAGGTCTTGAGAACATGACCTATGAAGGAAGGCTGAAAGAACTGGGTTTGTTTAGTTTGGAGAAGAGAAGACTGAGAGGGGACATGATAGCAGTTTTCAGGTATCTAAAATGGTGTCATGAGGAGGAGGGAGAGAACTTGTTCACCTTAGCCTCTAAGGATAGAACCAGAAACAATGGGTTTAAACTGCAGCAAGGGAGGTCTAGGTTGGACATTAGGAAAAAGTTCCTAACTGTCAGGGTGGTTAAACACTGGAACAAATTGCCTAGGGAGGTTGTGGAATCTCCGTCTCTGGAGATATTTAAGAGTAGGTTAGATAAATGTCTATCAGGGATGGTCTAGACAGTATTTGGTCCTGCCATGCGGGCAGGGGACTGGACTCGATGACCTCTCGAGGTCCCTTCCAGTCCTATAATCTATGATTCTATGATTCTATGTTACTTGCATGAAATTGGAGGTTCTTTGAGATGCGTGGTCCCTATGTGTATTCCACTTCCCACTCTCCTTCCTCTCTGCTACGCATCTGTCGTGTTGGAGAAGGAATTGGCGACACGGTCCGGTTCGACTCACCCTTTATCACCTCGGCTGGAAGCGCAAGGTGAACCAGGGCGCATGCACGGACCAATGCACACTACTTTCAAAAGCTCTGATTGCAGGCGCATGGTTCGCATGTGTAACCCCTCAGTGGAATACAAACATGGACCACACATCTCGAAGAACCTCCAGTTATAGGTAAATAACCTCCTCTTTCAGTAACTATCAGTCTGTGCTGGATTGAAACAGGTCATAAGTGCTGAAGGTTCCCTTCAGCAAATGATTTTTGGGGAGTTCTGTGGCCTCTTACTGTGACTCTGAACTTAACCATAATGCCTAGCACTAAGGTTCATGCCAGACTCATCATGCTTCTGTGTGCTGTTAACATTAGCTGGGAGGCTTTGTCTGCTAGCTATGGCCCAGTTCAACACTAATGCTGCCTTCTTGACTTCACAGGATCTGAAAATAAAGAACATGGGCTCGTGGGCAAGCTTGGTCCAGAAACCCCTCACGACTCCATCCTCCACAGCAAAGTCCTCCAGCGATAGCTTTGAGCATTTCAAGAGGGCAGCGCGGGAGAAGGAGGAGCGGGAGAAGGCGCTCAAAGCTCAGGCAGAACAGGTGGAAAAGGAGAAGGAGCGGCTGAGGCGGGAGCAGGAAAGGATGAGGTGAGAGGCCTGCACATCTGTATTTCATTGCTCCTAAAGCTGGTCTCCCCAGGGTACCGAGGTGTGTGAATGGGGTTATGTCCCCATTGGGGACAGTCGCTTCCTCTTTTTGCTTCACTTCTCAGCTTGGTGCCTTGGAGCCACTGCTGATTCGTTGGGAAAAGACAGGTTTTTCAGCATGATCAACCAGAAGACAGTGAGGGTAAAGCTGTCTCCACTGCCCTTTTGAGGGGTATACCAGACATGGCCCTGTTGTCTAGGCCACCTTTTCTCTAGCTCCCTTGGGTTGTACCTGGGCTCTGTTAGCCTAGACACGTGGCAGCACTTACATGCAGCAGTGCAGGAACTCTGAACATAATCAGTGGGTGTAATATAGCCACCGCTTCCATGGTGGGCTCACGAGAAGATGGGCTCCTTGCCCACTCAGGAGCCAGTGCAAGTTGTAGAGTTCCAGCATCATACTCTGTTCACAGTTCATACCACTGAGGTATCTGGGTGTGCCAGCTGGATAACAGCTGCCGTTTCCTCCTTCTCTAGCTGACTAACTGTACTGTTAAGCAAGAAGCAACATGAGCAAGAATCTCTTGATGCACTAAGCACTTCCCATTCCACAGGGTGGGGGTCGCAAAATGAGTGGCTTGACTATGCAACAAACTCCACAGGGAGAAACCCCTTAGCTGCCCATTCTCCAACTGGGATCCCCAGGGAGCACTTGCTGGGGGAAATGGCTGGACACATGGTGCTGGCTGCTCTTCCTCGTTTCCAGTTGCTACCTGGCATTAAAAATGTAATACATTGAGTCCTTTCCTGAGAGACTTCACTATGTCAGTGATTGCTGGAGTTCCCACAGGAAGGTTATAGGATCACAGAGGGGAGGCATCCATGAGACGCTCTAAGGTGCCACAAGGACTCCTGTTCTTTTTGCTGATAGACTAACACGGCTGCTACTCTGAAATCTAAGATACGGGTCACACTAGGAACAAGTTTAAAACAGCCAAATCTGAGACCTCCCTTCCCACTCTCCTCACACAGTCCTTCATCACAGCAATGGTGAGCCAGCCCATGGATGGAAGAAGGACCCAGCAGTTTAAGAAACTTCTATGCCTTATGGGGTTGCACAAAGCGCCCCACCATTCTAATGACACTTTTGGGTCTTGGCAGGAGTCGTGGTGATGAGGATGCCCTGGAGCAAGCTCGCAGAGTTCAGGAAGAAGTCCGAAGACGCCAGGAGCAGCAGCAGCAGCAGCAGGTGTCAGCTGCAGCCTCTGCGCCCCAAGCACAGAGCTCTCAGCCACAGTCCTCTCAGTCTATGCTGGATCAGCAGAGAGAGATGGCCAGAAAACGGGAGCAGGAGCGAAGGCGCAGAGAGGCGGTGAGTGGGGTGGGGGGGGAATACTGGGCACTCTGATGGGGGGCAATTTGAGGCAGATGTTCAGGCAGTGAGCTGAGTGACAGAGCATCGCTCTGCACTTTAATTGATAGTCCTAGAGCACGCTGGGTTTATCGGCCGGGGTTACAAGCAGGCCAGAGTGCTTTTGCTGGGATGCTGACCCCTTGGTGAACTGAGTGAAGACTCCCAACTTGAACAGATTGGCAGACAACTGTGCCAGGAGACTTAGGTCTTTTATAGGGCAAAAGTACTAGATTATACCAGTAAAAAGTTTAGGTAGCCCAGCAAAATCCCTGGTCCCTAATGCCACCCATTGAGTCAAGTGCAGCATCCCTGCAATGTGCTCCCATGAGCATCAATCCTGCAGCCTTTGTAATTCTCCTATCTCCTCTCCCCCTTCAGATGGCAGCTACTATCGACATGAATTTCCAGAGCGATTTGTTGGCAATATTCAAAGAGAATCTTTTCTAATAGCGCCTGGTTTTCTTCTCCTGACTCTTTAATTTCCCGGCCAATCTTTGACTCTCCATAGTGTTCATGGCGGCTGGGAGGGGGAGCATTCCTGCAGCCCTTCTGCATGTCTGACCATTGCAGATCTTTCAGTCGAGGCCTCCGAAGGATCAGCACAGTCTGCCTTACAGTTTGACTTTTGCCCCCCCTCACACACTGAAGAAAGACCGACCAAGACAAGCCAACTACATACTAGGTTTGATTGGACATGCAGCTGCTGGGAAGGGTGCCCTGATCACTCGACATTCTCTATGCCAAACGTATTCACAGTATATCCAGGACTTCATGTTCTTCACACCTTTTCTATCCAGAAAGGTTCTAAGTTACAGAATGTCTATGAATAAACAGTGCTGTGTCATGACAGCAAGAGATGCTCTTCACTGAGAGGCTGCCTATGGGAGTATCCTGGCAAGAATGGGAGACCTGGGGTCCAGCTGGGAAAATACACAAGCTGTGTCTGGTCCTTTCATCACTGGCTTTGCCTTTAACTTAACTTCCCACAAGCCTTTAGCTGGGAGCCATTCTCTGTAAGTGTTCGCTTGTGAAAAAGGGAATAGTACAGTGGAGGTGTCAAGTGAAACTGGCCATTTGAGTGAGGTTTTTGTTTTAGCATTGTGTGGAGGTCCGGGAATTGGAGCTAGACTACCAACCAAAGTCAGTTTCTTTCAGTCTGTTTTTTTCCTCCAGGCAGTTTGTTACTGCTCAACTCTTGACTGGGTATTAATTGTCTCTTTGTTCTAGAGTGGAGTGGAGAAACCAGTGACACCAGGGGAAGCTACCACCCTGTCACTAGTGTTTGACTGGGGCTGTATTGTATAGTGACTATAGTTGGCATATATTTGTTTGAGGGTTTTGGTGAGCCACCAAACTCGGTGTAAAAACACTGCTTATATTTTGCTCAGTTTCAAACTTTTAGTCTAGATTTTTAACTGTAAAACCAGAAAGCTGCATTTTGGTTTTTTTTTAAATGTC
Organism: Chrysemys picta bellii; assembly: GCF_011386835.1. Taxonomy (NCBI): domain Eukaryota; kingdom Metazoa; phylum Chordata; order Testudines; family Emydidae; genus Chrysemys; species Chrysemys picta. The sequence goes on from NC_088812.1 coordinate 22,796,531, forward strand.
ATAAAATATGATTAAAAAAAAAGAAAGTTTTTATACCTAAAAGAAGTGGCTGAGAGGAGGGCAAGTGGAAGCGGCAGTTTTGGAAAGGCTCCTTCCACCACCTACCAAATCTCACTAGCAGCGGGCGTTTTCCCATGCGCCTTCAGTGTGTGTTCTTTTCATTTTATTCTATGAACCGTTAAAACGTTATGTGCCATAAATACCCACTATACAGTACAATACTGGTGTGTCCGTATGGGGTGAGCGCTGGAGTAATTGATTGGTTTTACTTAAATACGGTGAATATGCATTTGGTCTGTACTGATCATGGAATAAACTCATCTCTTTTTTTTTTAAAGATGGTGTCGTACTGACATTTCTTTGAATCCTATTTGTGATTAAGTTGTTTAAAGGGGTGAGGATTGTTGAGGAAAGGTTGTCCCTATCTTCTGACTGTGCTCTAGGGGAAAGGAAGGAGTTCTCACGCTCCTGTCCCCATCCTGGGGGGAAGCTTGTCCTAGGTAGCCAGTGTGCATTTTCCCTCCTAAACGAGGGCTAGGAGAGCTGCCATGCTAAAGCAACACAATCCTGGACAAGGTGTAGTGAGGCTGAACTTGTGTGAAGGCTTCATCCTGCTGTTGGCCCCCCTCTCTCACCCAGAGGGCGCATCAGGGCCCCAAGCACTGACACCCACAGCGTCTCAGACAACCAGTGCAGTCCCTTCCCAATTTCT
>NC_088812.1:22797742-22828742 GCF_011386835.1 Chrysemys picta bellii
TCCGTTTCCTCTGGTCCACAAAGTACTGCTCAAATTGCGCAGAGACCAGGCACAGGTTATTCTGATCGCTCCAGCGTGGCCGAGACAACATTGGTACACCACGCTGTTGGAACTCTCGGTTCAGACACCGATCCCGCTTCCATTATGTCCGGATCTCATCTCTCAGGACCACGGCCGGCTGCGTCACCCCGACCTGCAATCACTCCACCTCACGGCGTGGCTGCTCCATGGTTCACCCAGGCAGAGCAGCAATGCTCGCACTCTGTCCAACAGATTCTGCTGAGCAGTAGGAAGCCCTCAACACGGACCACGTACCTGGCCAAGTGGAAGCGGTTCTCCTGTTGGTGCGAACAACGAGCCACGTCCCCGTTACAGGCACCTATCCCTCTCATTTTGGAATATCTCCTCTCCCTAAAACAGCAAGGGTTGGCGATATCTTCAATTAGAGTTCACCTGGCCGCTATATCGGCCTTTCACCCAGGGGAACTCGCGTCCTCGGTATTCTCTAACCCGATGGTCGTTAGATTCCTCAAGGGCTTAGACCGGATGTACCCACAACAACGTCAGCCCGTTCCGACGTGGGACCTCAACCTGGTTCTCTCCAAGCTCACAGGTCCTCCATTCGAGCCATTGGCCACCTGTTCACTTTTGTACCTATCCTGGAAGACAGCCTTCCTCGTAGCCATCACCTCAGCAAGGCGCGTTTCTGAACTCAGGGCGCTTACATCCGAGCCCCCTTACACAGTTTTCCAAAAGGATAAAGTGCAGCTTCGTCCACATCCTGCCTTTCTCCCTAAGGTGGTTTCTCCATTTCATATCAACCAGGATATATTTCTCCCGGTCTTTCACCCTAAACCACATGCTACTCGCCAGGATCAACGTTTGCATTCTCTGGACGTACGCAGGGCCCTGGCCTTCTATATTGACCGCACAAGGCAATTTAGAAAGACGACGCAACTCTTCGTTGCAGTGGCCGACCGAATGAAAGGCTCACCGGTCTCCTCACAACGCCTATCCTCCTGGATTACGTCTTGCATCCGGACTTGCTATGACCTGGCAGGTGTCTCAGCACCGCACCTCACCGCTCACTCCACGAGGGCCCAAGCTTCCTCGACTGCTTTCCTGGCGCAAGTTCCGATCCAGGACATTTGTAGAGCGGCGGTTTGGTCATCAGTCCACACGTTTACAGCTCACTATGCACTAGTGCAGCAGTCCAGGGACGATGCTGCATTCGGATCAGCGGTTTTGCACACAGCAATGTCTCACTCCGACCCCACCACCTAAGTTGGGCTTGGGAGTCACCTAATTGGAATCGATATGAGCAAGCACTCGAAGAAGAAAAGACGGTTACTCACCGTTGTAACTGTTGTTCTTCGAGATGTGTTGCTCATATCCATTCCAAACCCGCCCCCCTTCCCCACTGTCGGAGTAGCCGGCAAGAAGGAACTGAGGGGGCGCCGGGTCGGCTGGGGTATATATTCAGCGCCATGAAGGCGCCACTCTAGGGGGCTCCACAGCCGACCCGCCGGTGTTGCTAGGGTAGAAAATTCTCCGACGATCGTGCACGCGGCGCGCGCACACCTAATTGGAATGGATATGAGCAACACATCTCGAAGAACAACAGTTACAACGGTGAGTAACCGTCTTTTCTCCTACCCTTCCCGCACCCCGCTCCCCCGGCTCAGCTCGGAGACTCGTCCTGCCTCTGTAGTCATTGGGCATGGGGGTTAGTGTTGTACTTAAAGTACTGCACAGGATTTTTTTAGGGGGAATAAGACAAAACGCCACATTTATTAGTAATACATGTATTTATTAACACTGTATTATATGCATATAATATATTACACTTACACTCACACACACACACAAACACACTCCGTCTTGTTGTTACCAATTAGTTGCTCCCCTTAACTTCACTGGACAGGTGAGTTAGATGGGGGAGGGGGTGGAGCCGGGCTTCTGCCGATCCGGATCGATGCTCCCATGTTGACAAGACGAGACCCGGGGTCCTCTGCAAGACACCTCACTTTTATAGCAGCTTTTCTCTTATGCAAATCTATACCAGATTCAAACTCTGTGTCTGTGTTCATTGGTCCTTTGTGCTGCTTTCTTTTGAGTGTTGTCCCAATGCTGCAAAGAGGGTGTTTCCAAAAGAAGGTGCTTGCTTCTAACCTCCGAGGCCGTCAGTATGTCTGCTTGTCTTTAATGAGCCCACTTGACACGTTTTATTGTCCTTGGGTCTGGCTCCCAGCTCTTCTCCAACAGTTGAGGCTGTCTGGAGGTGCTGCCTTCCATGCCTTGCTCATCCACACCTCATTCATTCAACAGGGCAATTGATTAAGAGTGGGGAGGGAGAGAGCTTTTGTTCTACTGCTAGCAAAAAGAATTTTTTTTTTATCTTATTTTATCCTGAGGGGCTATAATATTATACCAAGGGCAATGCAAAGTTTCTAAATGAGGTTTTGATACAAAGTTCCATGAAAACAGAGGTCACACATGGGTAGACCCACCACAAGGTTATATGAAGAGGCACAATGTAAAGTCATATGAAAATTATCAGAGATTGATCTACATTAGCGCCATCAGCAATCCCACCTCACCCCCCACCAGCTGGAGACAGAGACCAGTGCCAGGTCAAGGACCTGCCCCAGGTCCCGGAGGGGTATAGGAGATCAGGGCCCAGATCAGGGGTGACCGTGGCGGGGGATCAGACCCATCACTCATGAGGGTTGGGGGTTGTCTAACTTCTCCTCTCAACCTTCGCACACGCCATGGCCCCTCCGGCCCTCTCCCAGCCCATCCCCTGCTCCCTTGGTGCCCCGGGGGCACATAGTCGTGCACCCCACAAGGTGGGAGGGAGGCTTCAGGCCTGTGAGCTGTGCTATGCTGTGACAAAGTGGGGAGTTTTCTTGTTTTCTGTGGAGTTTAAATGGTTTGCATGCGGAGGGGGTGGGACTCAGTTTCCCTGGGTGTTACTGGTTTAACAAGGTGAGGGGAGAGGGAGTTTGTTGTTGCAAAGGACCGGAGAGAGAACTTGGGGCCCCAGCCGATGGCCTGGAGGATGGATACCCCAGCGACCGGTGACCTGGCGACCTGGTGACCCGGAGGCCCAGCTTAGGAGCTGCAGCCGGTTCTGGCCGGTGGGCGGACAATGGGCTGCAGAGTGAGGACCCAGTGACCTAACCAGCCGGTTCCAGCCAGAGGACAGAAGAGGGGAGAGGAGGCCCCGGTTCACGACCCTGTTTCCCTGAAGAGAAGACAATGGACAGAGGCGGGGCTTGGGGGAGGTGATATCAGATGCCCAGCTGGGAAGCAGGGGGGCTCTGGGCTGGAGACGGGGAGCAGGCAGAGCCGACCAGGGTGCAGAGATACTGGGGTGTGCTGGGCTGAGGGAGGCCAGGCCTGAGGCCCTGAGAGCTTCCCGTGCTGTGTTCAACTCTCAATAAACCCTCCTGTTTTATGCTGGCTGAGAGTCGCTCCGGTCTAGAGATCAGGGTTGTATTATTCCCTCTGGGGAGTGGAGGCCCTGGGGGTCCAGAGCAAGTGGACTCCCTGAGGGGGCCCACGGCGAGAAACAGGTGTGCTAAGGCTCCGAGAGGTGCGGCTCCAGGAGGTGGAGGGGCTTAACCCCCAAGAGAGAGTGGACCCCCGAGAAGGGCTGTCACACTGAAAGGGGTTCCCCCCACGGACTGCATGGGGCCAAGAACGGGGACGACCTGTGAGTCCGTGACAGGCTCCCCGGGCTGGAGGCTGCAGGGAGGAGCCCCAGAGAAGCAGCTGCCTGTATCAGCCGCCAGTGCAGTCTCCCTGCAACCGGGCGTGGGGAGGGGAAGAGGCCATGTGGTTCTGCCCAGCTCCAGATGTCTGCACGCAAGCCAGGGCCCCATATCAGGCAGGACAGGGACAGAGGAACCAGTCCGTCTCCCCTCTGCTGGCTCTGGCCTCGAGGACCCAGGCCCCCACCGGCATTGATCAGTGGGGGGCTGAGGTTTGAGGTCTAGGTCTGGGAATGCAGCTTAAGGGACCTGCCCCCAGGACATGAAGGGGGAACTGCGCTGGGGGGGCGGGAGGTGGGGGGAACAGTTGAGGGGCTGTGGGAAGAGGTGCTCAAGATCTGCGCAGGTGCCACTGAGCCACCCACAAAGTCACCTGGCGCCAGAAACAGGGGGCCCTAAATACAGACATGGCCCAGCCAGGGGTCAGCATCCCCCCTTTGGAGACACAGGGAAGCGGGGCGGGGAGGGGAGATGGACAGTGCAGGACCCAGTGAGTGCGGGCTGTGCACCGGCCAAGGGAGGGGAGTGAAGGGGCGGAGATAGACAACAGAGGGGCAGGGAAATGCTTCCCCAAACAGCGCCCATATCTGCAGATGTCTCAGTCAGACCCAGCACCCCTTGGGGGGATGAGGCCCCTCCAGCCTTCCCCCTCCCCCAAAGTCCTTCCTTCTACAGAGAGTTGGAGACAGAAGGTGCCTGTCTTGTGCCCTTCCCTCGGGCAGCCGCCCCATCATCCCAGACTCCTAAGTCAGACTGAGGCTGGGGTGATCCAGGGTGGGGAGGCAGTGACTGGACCCCCTGGCAACCGCATTAGGGAGATGGCAGAGTCCACTCACCACCTGAACTAAAAGGGTAGGGCACAGAGAGGGTCAGGGACTGACTCCGGGTTGTGCAGCGAGATAGTGGTAGAAAATCCAAGAGTCCTGGCTCCCAGCACCCCTTGCTCTTTAACCTGTAGACTCCACTCCCCACCCAGAGCTGGAGATAGAACCCAGGAGTTCTGACTCCAGGGCTGCACCATCCCCCCTGCCCTCCCCACACACCCTTGTCCTGCTGCCAGGAGCTCCCTCCCTGCTGTGGGTGGAGGGGTGGGGTGGGGGGCCAAGTGGACAGCCCCCTCCCCACCCCCTAGCCTCCATGACCAGGTCACCTGGGCCATGTCTGTATAGCGCCACGGGCCATAACTATGGTTCCTCTGGTCCCCCTTTCTGCTTCCCCAATGCAAGGTCATGTGGGCAGCTGTGGGGCCTTAGAGGGCCTGGCCTGCACTGAGCTTCCTCAGTGCCCCCTGGACGCCAGGGCTTCCCCCAGGAGAGGGAGCTTCCCCTGCAGACTCCATGCTGACCGTATGTTGTGACCTTGCTCCGCGCAGGCACTGAGTCTGGGCTGAGCTCTGCCATGATGGGTCTGGGCCCAGACCAGCTGCTGTCCCCAGAGGGGATAGGGGAGAGCCCTGCATTGCAGGGCCAGGCTCAGAGCAGCTGTGGGATACTTGGCCCAGAGGGGGCTGGTGCCCTGAGCGGGAGTGGGGGGGGTCCCAGTCCCCAGGACCCTTAGCCCAGCCCTGTGGTGTGGGGATGGGGAGACCCCCAAGTGGTGGTGGGTGGAAGGCCTGCACATTCTGGGGCTCCCTGTGATGGGGAGAGCAGCTGGGTGGCTCGACTCAGGGGAGGGGGGCTGCGCTGGGTGCCCACAGAGCAGCTCTCCTTGGGGTGGGGCTGGGGGGAAGTGCCCCTGACATATGGGGCAGGGAGGGCTCCTCTCCTCAGAAGCTGCTGCCACTTCCCTTCCCCCCACCCCCCACATCCTTGCGGCCTTGTATGGGGCCCGAGCACCACGTCCTGCCTGGATCTGCCTCACGCCTCCCCAGGGATGGAGTGCGAAGAGCGGAGCTCATGGCCCAAAAGTGTTGCTGCCCCAGTGCCTCAACCCCTCCTACCCCTGAGACAGCCCAGCCCCCAACCTCATAGACTCATAGACTCATAGACTTTAAGGTCAGAAGGGACCATTATGATCATCTGGTCTGACCCCCTGCATGCTGCAGGCCATAAAACCGTCCCTACCCCTTCCCTGGACTCTGCTGTTGAAGTCCCCAATCCTGTTTTTAGTGACTTCAATCGGCAGAGACCCTCCTGCTAGAGATCCCTGCCCCATGCTGCGGAGGAAGGCGAAAAACCTCCAGAGGCTCAGCCAATCTGCCCTGGAGGAAAATTCCTTCCCGACCCCAAATATGGCGATCAGTAAGACCCCGAGCATATAGGCAAGAGTCTCCAGCCTGACCCCTGTTAGCCATTATACTATTTACCTACCATTGCTTGGTTTTCCTTGACTACTATGTTTTACCATTAAACCATTCCCTCCATAAACTTATCTAACTTAATCTTAAAACCAGACAGGTCTGTCGCCCCCACCGTTTCCCTCGGAAGGCCGTTCCAATATTTCACCCCTCTGACGGTCAGAAACCTTCGTCTAATTTCAAGCCTGAACTTCCCCACGGCCAGTTTATATCCATTTGTTCTTGTATCCACATTAGTACTAAGCTGGAATAATTCTTCTCCCTCCCTTGTATTAATCCCTCTAATATATTTAAAGATAGCAATCATATCCCCCCTCAGCCTTCGCTTTGTCAGACTAAACAACCCAAGCTCCTCTAGTCTCCTTTCATACGACAGGTTTTCCATTCCTCTGATCATCCTAGTGGCCCTTCTCTGCACCCGTTCCAGTTTGAGTTCATCTTTTTTAAACATGGGAGACCAGAACTGCACACAGTACTCCAAATGAGGTCTCACCAGCGCCTTGTACAACGGAAGCAGGACCTCCTTATCCCTACTAGATATACTCGCCTAATGCATCCCAACCTCCTCCCCCCTCCTCACCACCACCCCCATTCGGCCACCTCAGGTCCCTCTAGCACCCTCACCAGCTGCCCCTCACTATCCTTGTAGCAGCTCCCTTGTTCTAGGGCAGGGGCGGGCAAACTTTCTGGCCTGAGGGCCGCATCGAGTTTCTGAAATTGTATGGAGGGCCGGTTAGGAGAGGCTGTGCCTCCCCAAACAGCCAGGCCTGGCCCGGCCCCCACCCCCTATCTGACCCGCCCTGCTTCTCGCCCCCTGGCAGCCCCCCGAGACTCCTGCCCCATCCAATCCCCCCTGTTCCCTGTCCCCTGACGGCCCATTCTGGGACCCCTGACCCATCCACCCCTCCCTGTCCCCTGACCGCGCCCAGACCCCCTGCCCCTGACTGCCCCATCCAACCCCTCTTCTCATTCCTGACTGCCCCCCCCCGGGACCTCTGCCCCATCCAACCACCCCTTCTCCCCGACCGCGCCCAGAACCCCTGCTCTTGACTGCCCCCCACCACCCCATCCAACCCCCCCTCTCCTTCCTGACTGCTCCCCTGGGACCCCTGCCCCTATTCAACACCCCTGTTCCCTGCCCTCTGACCACCACCCCGAACTCCCCTGCCCTCTATCCAACCCCCCTGCTCCCTGCCCCCTTACCGTGCTGCCTGGAGCATGATGGCTGGCAGCGCTACAGCCGTGCCGCCCAGAGCACCAGGACAGGTAGCCGCGCCACCTGGCTGGAGCCAGCCACGCCACCGCGCAGCACAGAGCACCAGGTCAGGCTGTGGGCTCTGCAGCTGCGCTGACGCCCAGAGCATTGTGCCGGCTGCGCAGTGAGCGGAGGCTGTGGGGGAGGGGGAACAGCAGATACAGGCCAGAGTCCCCAACAGGCAGCCAGACTCCATCTTCCCTGCTATGACTGCGACCTTCACTTCCTGTCCTAAACAGCCATGTTTGCACAGCCATGTAGTGCATGTGGCTGTTAAACTGCCCCTGGCCCACCCCAGAAGTGGCTGCAGCTCAGCGCTGGCTGGTCCCTGCATACCGTGTATGTGGCAGTAGGGATGGGGGAGGCAGGTTGTAGGGGGCAGTGGGGCCTGCGCAGGTTCGTTCTGTCCCTAATCATCTCCCAGGCTCCGCCTCCCCGGGCTGCAGCTTCTGCTGGGTCCCAGCCCAGACGGGCTTTGCTGGAATCGCTGCAGGTGTTCCCCAGTTCGGCACGGATGACAAAGACGCATCTTTTCAGCTTCAAAAGATCCTTCCCAGACACCCTCCTGCTCCCCTCCAGCCCCACATTATCCCCCCACATCTCCCCTCCAGCCCCCCAGTCCCCCTGCTACCCTCCAGCCCCACATCTCCCCATAGCACCCCTGAACCCTCACCGTGTGAACCTCCTAGTACCCCTGAACCCTCACTGTGACCCCCCAGCACCCCCAAACTCTCACTGTGTGAGCCCCCCTGATACCCCTGAACCCTCACTGTGTGAGCCCCCCAGGCACCCCCAAATCCACTGCTGTGTGTTTTTACCCCCCAAACCTGTCACTTTGCCACCCCCAAACCCTTCACAGGGTGCACTCCTAGGCACCCAAACCTCTCATTGTGCTCCCCAAATCCCTCTGCTTGTGTTCCCAAGCCCCACACGCTGCCCTCCAACCTGTCTGTGTCCCCCAGAGCCCTTGCTCCCCCAGCCCATTGTGCTGACTGCACTTTGGCACCCCAAAGCTGTTGCTGAGGCTGCTTCCTGGCCCCCCAAACCTCTGCAGATGTGCTCCGAGAGGTCGAGGGACTTGGCAGGTCTTTCCCAGCGCCCCGGCTCCCGGCCCTGCCCACAGCTGGCTTTAGCATGCCTCTGGGCTGTGAGAATCGCACAGAAAGGGGGGAGCAGGAAGGGCTCACAGAGGAGGAGGCTGTTGGGCCAGGTGCTCTGCGAAGCCTGGGGTAGCAGCAACATGGGGAGCTAATGCTGTGGGAGCAATAGAGGAGCTGTGGCCAATTCCCCACGTAGAGATCGCAGCCCTGGGGCAGGCAGCTGCCTTAGGACCTGTCTATGCCAGGGAGCAGGTGGCCTGGGTCTATTCCTGCTCTGCCATTGAGTTGCTGAGGGACCTTGGGTGACTCACTTCCCCTCTCTGGGCCTGTCCCCCCACCCCCCGGGATGGTATTTCTTTTCCCAGAGCTGGGGGGGCCACCCATCTGGCTGTGAAGCCCTATCCAAGCGCAATGTTAGTGGTGGGTTTAGAGTGGTGGGAACCAGCCTTGTGCCCATTCCACCAGACAGGCACCTAGAGCCTGGGTCACCCTAGTCAGACAGACGGTTCCTGGCATGTGATCGCCCAGGGAGGTGGCACGTGAGCCTTGGCACAGCTGTGCCAGCCAGACCCAGGAGGACCCCAGTGCGACTCAGGTAGGAGTCAAACTGCCTTTGCCCCAGAATTCCTCCTCCTCCTCCAACAGGTTTCATGGAGCCCCACAGATGAACATCTAGATTGTGCCAGGGAAATTTGAGGCCAGTTGGCTCCAGGCAGGCAAGTGAAGTGTGGTGGGAATCCAGATGGAGTGAGGGGACTCAAAGAAGGGGTGAGTGGCACTTTCCAGCCATTGAGCAGATGGGGCAAAGGGGCAGGAGGTGCCAGAGTCCCCGTGCTGGGTCTGATCTGGCTGGGACTTGATGAATTGTTCTGACCCAGCCAGGACTCGGTTTCTCCATCTAGGCTTGCTCCATCCCCAGAATCTGCATCCCCCTCCCAAATGCCAACAAAGTATGTGGGATCCTGCCAGGGCTACGGACTCCCACCATCCTGACCTCCACATCCACGTTGGGCTGGAGTCACCACAAACAGGGTGAGGGCGTGGATGGATGAGGCATGGCGAGCTGGCCCCCAGCCAGAGCCAGCAGGCCATGGAATCTTTCCCTTCCTTGGGGTCTTGGATGCTCAAAAAAACCCCAACCTGCTTTGTATCCAGAACACAAACGTCAATAGAAGTGATGGCTTCTGGTCAGTTTAAAAACAGAAAAATGATTTATGTCAATCTTTCCTAACTAAAAACGTCTGTCTCTGATTCACTGGGGAAAGGATCTGGGCAGACAAATGACCTCAGAGGAATGGAATTTGCTCTGGGAAAGAGGAGCCGCAACCTCGGTCTGTTGCACAATAAAACAACGATTCTTTAGGGCACCGTTTCAATGGTACCTCGCACCAGTTGGGTTATAGCGAGAGCGAATGGGGACAGATGTTGGAGAGAGAGAGGAGATTTTATGCACGTGACACAAACACCTCAGGCAGACACATCACTCCTGTGTCCAACTGTCTTCTCAATATCTCACCAAAGGGGTCGTGTGTGGTCTCTGCAGAAAGCCACGAACTAGCTGGTTGTCATGGTTATTGGGAGCTGTTTGTATGGGAAATAGCTTCAGAGACATGGAAAATGCAGATGAGTAAATTGCAAAAGCGTTGAAGGGGGACTGGTTAGCTGGGGCAAGGCAGGATCTCAGGGCTACCTCAATCAATGCTGAGAACAACAGACAACCCCAGAGATAGCACTGCGATTACACACCTTTAAGTCTGTTACTGAGTGACCAGAGAGATTGAAGTGTTCTCCTACTGGTTTCTGAATGTTATGATTCCTGATGTCAGATTTGTGTCCATTTATTCTTTTGCGTACAGACTGTCCAGTTTGGCCAATGTACATGGCAGTGGGGTATTGCTGGCACATATCACATTGGTAGATGTGCAGGTGAATGAGCCCCTGATCACAGAATCATAGAATATCAGGGTTGGAAGGGACCTCAGGAGGTCATCTAGTCCAACCCGGTGCTCAAAGCAGGACCAATTCCCAACTAAATCATCCCAGCAGTGGATGGTGTGGCTGATGTGATTAGGTCCTATGATGGTGTCAATTGAATAGATATGTGGACAGAGTTGGCATTGGGCTTTGTTGCAAGGATAGGTTCCTGGGTTAGTGTTTGTGGTGTGTGGTTGCTATTTTTGTAACAGAAAAGCTTCAAAAACAGACTCAATGAGAAACTGCTGAACTTGAATGAATATGCAAACTAGATACCATTAATTTGGGCTTGAACAGAAACTGGGAGTGGCGGGGTCATTACACAAATTGAATCTATTTCCCCATGTTAAGTATCCTCACACCTTTTTGTCAGCTGTCTGAAATGGGCCATCTTGCTTATCACTACAAAAGTTTTTTTTTCTCTTGCTGATAATAGCTCATCTTAATTAGCCTCTTAGAGTTGGTATGGCAACTTCTACCTTTTCATGGTCTCTGTGTGTTTATAGATCTCTTTTTACCATATGTTCCATTCTATGCATCTGATGAAGTGGGCTGTAGCCCACGAAAGCTTATGCTCAAATAAATTTGTTATTCTCTAAGGTGCCACAAGTACTCCTGTTCTTTTAATGTGATAGATATGCTTGCTTTGATCTGCTTAGCTCTTGGAAGTCCAGGGGCTCTAGGCTGCTGGCCCCATGCTCCCCGGGGACCCTAGGGACAGCTCTGTCCGTCATTAGGGAATTTTTTCCTGAGACCCCCCTGTAACATTTCACAAACCCCCAGGGTTCACGAACCCCAGTTTGGGAACCACTGATCTAGACCATCCCTGACAGGTGTTTGTCTAACCTGCTCTTAAAAATCTCCAATGATAGAGATTCCACAACCTCCCTAGGTAATTTATTCCAGTGCTTCACCACCCTAACAGTTAGTTTTTCCTAATGTCCAACCTAAACCTCCCTTGCTGCAATTTAAACCCATTGCTTCTTGTCCTAACCTCAGAGGTTAAGAAGAACAATTCTTCTCCCTCCTCCTTGTAACAACCTTTTATGCACTTGAAAACTATTATCATGTCCCCTCAAACACTCCTCTCTTTTCCAGACTAAACAAACCCAATTTTTTCAACCTTCTCTCATAGGTCATGTTTTCTAGACCTTTAATCAATTTTGTTGCTCTTCTCTGGACTTTCTCCAATTTGTCCACATCTTTCCTGAAATGTGGCGCCCAGAACTGGACACAATACTCCAGTTGAGGCCTAATCAGCACAGAGTAGAGTGGAAGAATTACGTCTTGCTTACAACACTCTTGCTAATACATGATGTTGTTTTTTTTGCAAGTGTTACACTGCTGACTTGTATTTAGCTGATGGTCCACCAGACCCCCAGATCCCTTTCCGCAGGGGCGGCTCCAGGCACCAGCGCAGCAAGCGTGTGCCGGGGGCGGCCTGCCGGTTGCTGTGGGGGCGGCAGTCAGGGAGCCTTTGACGGCATGCCTGCGGGAAGTCCGCCGGTCCTGCGGCTTCGGCGGCAATTTGGTGGCGGGTACGCCGAAGCCGCGGGACCGGCGGACCTCCCACAGGCATGCCGCCGAATCCGCGTTACCAGCGGACCTCCCGCAGGAGCGCCGCCGAAAACCGCCTGACTGCCGTGCTTGGGGCGGCAAAATACATAGAGCCGCCCCTGCCTTTCCGCAGTACTCCTTCCTAGGCAGTCATTTCCCAGTTTGTTTATGTGCAACTGATTGTTCCTTCCTAAATGAAGTACTTTACATTTGTCCTTATTGAATTTCATAATATTTACTTGAGACCATTTCTCCAGTTTGTCCAGATCATTTTGAATTTTAATCCTATCCTCCAAAGCACTTGTAACCTCTCCCAGCTTGGTATCGTCCACAAACTTTATAAGTGTGCGCTCTATACCATTATCTAAATCATTGATGAATGGGGTGGCACAGGCTGAGGGGAGGAGGTGCAATGGGACAGGGGGCGCAGGCTGACAGAACCTGGAGCGGAGCACCTGCATGGCCAGCAGCCAGCGGCTGGGGAGAGTTCCCTCCATGGGCACAGACAGGGCTCCCTCCTGCTTTAAGCAGGTGGTCGTGATTCATCCCAGACACCTTGGGTAATGTAACCCCGAAAAGTGTCAGAGCGTAGATGGTGGATGTGCCCAGTCACTAAGGAGCGTTGGGGTGCAATGCGTAACCAAATATTACAAACTGTAGGGCTATTTATTACCAACTGATATTTGGTGCAGTGGGAGAGTCAGAGGTGCAGTGGAGCAGGGGGGTGGCGCAGGCCTTAGGGAGGGGATGCAGTTGGACAGTAGAGGGATGCAGGCTGAGGGAAGAGGGTGCAGTGGGACTGGGGGGTGCAGGCTGAGGGGAGGAGGGTGCAGTTGGATGGGGGGCACAGGCCAAGGGCAGTGGGGTGCAGTGGGACTGGGGGGCCCAGGCTGATTGAGGGGGTGCAGTGGTCAGTGTGGGAACAGGTCAAGGGGTGGGAGTGCAGTGGGACTGGGGGGGGGGTGCAGGCTGAGGGGAGGGGGTGCAGTGGGACAGGGGCACAGGTCAAGGGCAGTGAGGTGCAGTGGGACAGGGGGGTGCAGGCTGTGGGAGGGGGTGCAGTGGGATGGGGTGGTGCAGGCTGTGGGAAGGGGGTGCAGTGGGACTGCAGGGATGGTAGAGGCTGTGGGAGGAGAGTTCAGTGGGGGGTGCAGGCTGAGGGGAGGGGGTGGTGCAGGCTAAGGGGAGGTGGTGCAGTGGGAAAGTGCAGGGGCACAGGCCAACAGGAGGGGTGCAGTGGGAGAGCGGGGGGGATGAAGTGGGATGAGGTGGCGCAGGCTGTGGGTTCAGTGGGACTTGGGGGTGCAAGCTGAGGGGAAGGAATGCAGTGGGACTGGGGAGGGCAGGCTGAGGGGATGCAGTGGGCCTGGGGAGGGCAGGCTGAAGGGAGGGGGTGCAATGGGACTGGGGGGGCAGGCTGAGGGGGTGCAGTGGGACTGGGGGGGCAGGCTGAAGGGAGGGAGTGGGGTGGGACTGGGGTTGCAGGCCGAGGGGAGGGGGTGCAGTGAGATTGGGGGGGTACAGGCTGAGGGGGTGCAGTGGGACTGGGGGGGCAGGCTGAAGGGAGGGGTGCAGTGGGACTGGGGGGTGCAGGCTGAGGGGGTGCAGTGGGATTGGGGGGTGCAGGCTGAAGGGAGGGGGTGCAGTGGGATTGGGGGTGCAGACTGAAGGGAGGGGTGCAGTGAGATTGGGGGGGTGCAGTGGGACTGGGGGGTGCAGGCGGAAGGGAGGGGGTGCAGTGGGACTGGGGGGGCAGGCCGAAGGGAGGGGCTGCAGTGAGATTGGGGATGCAGACTGAAGGGAGGGGGTGCAGTGGGACTGGGGGGTGCAGTGGGACTGGGGGGGCAGGCCGAGGGGAGGGGGTGCAGTGAGATTGGGGATGCAGGCTGAAGGGAGGGGGTGCAGTGGGACTGGGAGGTGCAGGCCGAGGGGAGGGGGTGCAGGCCGAGGGGAGGGGGTGCGGTGGGGCTGGGGGTGCAGGCCGAGGGGAGGGGGTGCAGGCCGAGGGGAGGGGGTGCAGTGGGACTGGGGGGGCAGGCCGAGGGGAGGGGGGTGCAGTGAGATTGGGGGGTGCAGGCTGAAGGGAGAGGATGCAGTGAGATTGGGGGTGCAGGCTGAAGGGAGAGGATGCAGTGAGATTGGGGGGGTGCAGACCGAGGAGAGGGGATGCAGTGGGACTGGGGGTGCAGGCCGAGGGGAGGGGGTGCAGTGAGATTGGGGATGCAGGCTGAAGGGAGGGGGTGCGGTGGGACTGGGGGGTGCAGGCCGAGGGGAGGGGGTGCAGGCCGAGGGGAGGGGGTACAGTGAGATTTGGGGGGTGCAGGCTGAAGGGAGAGGATGCAGTGAGATTGGGGGTGCAGGCTGAAGGGAGAGGATGCAGTGAGATTGGGGGGGTGCAGACCGAGGAGAGGGGATGCAGTGGGACTGGGGGTGCAGGCCGAGGGGAGGGGGTGCAGTGAGATTGGGGATGCAGGCTGAAGGGAGGGGGTGCGGTGGGACTGGGGGGTGCAGGCCGAGGGGAGGGGGTGCAGGCCGAGGGGAGGGGGTACAGTGAGATTTGGGGGGTGCAGGCCGAGGGGAGGGGGTGCAGGCCGAGGGGGGGTGCAGTGGGACTGGGAGGTGCAGGCTGAGGGGAGGGGGTGCAGTGGGATTGGGGGGGGCAGGCCGAGGGGAGGGGGTGCAGGCCGAGGAGAGGGGGTGCAGTGGGACTGGGGGGTGCAGGCCGAGGGGAGGGGGTGCAGGCCGAGGGGAGGGGGTGCAGTGGGACTGGGGGGTGCAGGCCGAGGGGAGGGGTGCAGGCTGAAGGGAGAGGATGCAGTGAGATTGGGGGGGTGCAGACCGAGGGGAGGGTGTGCAGTGAGATGGGGGCAGGCTGAAGGGAGGGGGTGCAGTGAGACTGGGGGTGCAGGCTGAAGAGAGGGGGTGCAGTGAGATTGGGGGTGCAGGCTGAAGAGAGGGGGTGCAGGCCGAGGGGAGGGGTGCAGTGGGACTGGGGGGTGCAGGCCGAGGGGAGGGGTGTAGTGAGATTGGGGGGTGCAGGCCGAGGGGAGGGGGTGCAGTGGGACTGGGGGGTGCAGTGGGACTGGGGGTGGCAGGCCGAGGGGGGGCGCTGCCGGACAGTCGGGGGGCGGCTCTGGGAACCGCTGTCTGGAGAACCGGGGAGGGGGTCGCGCCAGCGGTGAGTCCCAGGGGAGCCCCCTCCCCCCGGTGGTCTCTACCTGCCCCCCCCCCCCCGAGCCGGGCTCTAGCGCAGTGTCTGGGCGGGGGGCGCCCCGCTGCCATAGCGCTGGGGGCTCGGGCGGGTCCGGGGCCTCCTGGCGGGTCTGCGCCGCCCTGGGTTGAAGCTGCGGCTTTTTCTCGGGCTCGCCGGGCAGGAACTCGCCCGCAGCCTGCGCCAGCCAGCCTGGGCGCGCGGGGAACCCGGGCGCTGGAGCGCGGATCCGGCTCCTCTCCGCTCCCCCGCCCGGCGCCCGGCGCCCTGGCCGCCCTCCCCCACTCTGCGGGCGCGGCTCCTGCCCACGGAATCCCCACGAGCCAGCGCGGAGCGTGGGGCGGGGGGTCCCATCGCACTGGGGGGCTCGTGGGGAGTTGTTGCGGGGGGAGCAGGGCGGGTGTCACTTGTGTTGTGGGTCAGTGTGTGGAACAGGGCAGAGGCGCTCAACCGTTTTCTTTCTGAGCACCCCGCTCCCCGCCCCCGCCAACCTGCTCTCAAACCTCCACAGCCCACCTGGGCCACAGTCACGGGTTTTCTGCAGGTACAAGTCAGCACCGGCAGTGGAGGGGAGCCAGCAGGGCAGCCCCATGTAGGGCGACCAGACAGCAAGTGTGAAAAATCGGGACAGGGGGTAGGGGGTAATTTGAACCTATATGAGAAAAAGACCCAAAAATCGGGACTGTCCCTATAAAATCGGGACATCTGGTCACCCTAGCCCCATGCCAAGGGGCCCCCACAAATCTACATTGCTCAGGCTTCAGCCCCAGCCCGCGGGGTCAGGGACCCGGGCCTTGGAAGGAAGCCAGCAGGGCTGTTTTTTGCACATGGGACTGGCTGGAAAGGCAGACTGGGATTTCTGATCAAGGCAAGTGGGTGGGGAATGGTCTCTGTTCGTGCTTTGGAAATAAACAGGACTGTACTGCAGAAATACTGGACTCCACCTCCATTTCTCCTCCGAATGGAAACAACTTAGCGAGGCCTCCAATAGCAGTGAACTGCTGAGACCAAAAGGGGCCCCACAGGTCAGGAGCACAGCTGGGAATGGAACTTGGGAGTCCTGGCTCCCAGACCCACCAATCACTCAAAACCAGTCTTTTCCCCAACCTGGGCCTAGAACCCAGGAGTCCTGGCTTCTAACCTCTCCTTCTGTAACTCACTAGGCCCTGCGTGCTCCCAGACCCAAGGATAGAACTGAGGTGCCCTGACTGCCAGTGCCCCCCTGCTCTAACCACTAGACTCTGCTGTCTCTGAGCCCAGTAATGCCCTTCTTTGTGAATCACTTCAATTTCCTTCCTGCATCTGACTGCAGTGTGAGATCTGGGTGTGGGGGCTGCTCAGGGGGGCAAGGCAGGCCGAATAGGGAGTGGCTCTCTGGGAATCCTGTTTCCAGGGCAGGGCTAGGAGCCCTGATATTGGGGCTGCTGGAACCGGACAGGGCCGAGCCCTGTGGACCGGGCGGCATGCGCCTGGGCGGGCAGGCAGTTAGGCTGGGCCCCCCCGTTGGCTCCCAGTAGAGTCTCTGCAAAGCCAGCTCTGCCCCCCTCACCCGGGTTGTGGGCTCCAGGCAGAAATGGCTGGCACTTGGGGGGAGTGAGGGCAGTCGCTGGCTGAGTGGTGTCAGCCTGGGTGGCCCCACAGTCACCACTTCCTGCCAGCGGAGCCAGGAACAGCTGCACGGGCTCGGTGCTGCGCCCTCGCTAGGCAATGGCACCGTGCAGCCCCTTGTGCTTCTAGAGCGAGGCTGCCACATGGGCAGGTGCCAGAGCTCAGCCAGGCAGGTTCCCGTCTCCTTGCTGCCTGCCTCGGAATGCCAGACAGGTGCCACCCTGCCCAGAACAGGTGAATCCAGCTGCTGCCCTGCCTGGCCAGGAGCGGGATGGGCCTGTGCTGCCTGGCTGCTGGAAACCGTGGGCTGGGGCACCTGGCTGAAAGTTGCCATGGCCCGATGCTGAGATGGGCACAGTCCCCCTCCCCCATCCAAGACTGTGGCTCAACTTCCACCCACCCAGCCTGAGAACAACCCGGTGGCCGTCAGTGAGGGGTGAGAGCAGAAGTGTGTGTGAGGGGGGCAATAGCACAGCCAGATCTCAGCCCAGGCAGGCTTGGCTTCCGTCTCCTCCTCTCCCCTCGCCCTGGTAGAGCCCGGGTCAGCCCCTCCTGTCCCCATCCCCAAACCCAGCATGAGGGAGTGGCCGAAGCCCCATCCCCAGTCCCCATTGCAGAGCTCCCAGCATGCACTGCTCTACATTGGCATGGGCAGCTGGCTCAAAATCAGGATGGAGGTGGGTAATAGACACCTATATAAGACAAAGACCCAAATATCAGGATTATACCTGTACATTTGGTCACCCCAGCTGGACCCCACTTGCCAGGGGGCTGGAACCTGCCCTGTCTCAGTCCCATTGGACATACATAGAATATCAGGGTTGGAAGGGACCTCAGGAGGTCATCTAGTCCAACCCCCTGCTCAAAGCAGGACCAATCCCCAATTAAATTATCCAACACATTTTTGCCCTATATCCCTAAATGACCCCCTCAAGGATTGAGCTCACAACCCTGGGTTTAGCAGGCCAATCCTCAAACCACTGAGCTATCCCTCACAGAGAGGAGGGGGAAAGACAGAGTTCAGGGCCCCTGCATGTCCCGATTTTATAGGGACAGTCCCAATATTTGGGGCTTTTTCTTACATAGGCTTCTATTACCTCCCACCCCCTGTCCCGATTTTTCACACTTGCTGTCTGGTCACCCTACTCTTACCCCACAGCAGGTCGGAGCTGACCCCGGCTCCACTCCCCACAGGAGCCTGCTGCTGGCCTTCCGCCTGCCCCAGCTGACAGCCCACGCCTCTCCTGCCTTGCTCCATTTCCATGCCCTGGCCTAGCCCACAGTCCCCTTCCCCTCTGCCGTTACCCCCGTGCTGGGACTCTTCTTCCCCAGCCCACTGCCCTCTCCTCTGGCTCCTGGGAGGACAGGAGCAGCTAAGGGGGAAAAGGACGTAGCAGAGAAGAGCTGGGTTCTTCCAAGCAGGTGCGAAAGCCCTTTGTCCTTAAGGCACCAGGGATGAGGAGCATCAGGAGAGCAGGGGCTGAGCCAAATTGCGCCGTCCCAGAGCAGCGAGTCCCTGGGCGAGGCCGAGGCCTAGGAGCTCAGCTGGGCCGGGCCATGGTGCAGGTACACTATTTTCCTCCACAGTGATTCATGTTCTTCCTCTGAGAGACCCCAGTGCTCTGCCATTGTCCCTCGTTAGCCAGCGCTCAGAGCATACATCCTGAAGACCTGTGCTAGGACAGACTTGTTCGAACGGGGGGCCCTTGAGAGCCTGTGCTGGTCCAGTGCAGTGGCTGCCTTTTCCTCCGTCTGTCCATCCAAGGCCACCCTCATCCAGTCCCATCACCGGCTGGGCGCCTCCCACTCATTCCTGCATTTATCCTCATGCACCCTGGGAGGCAGGGCAGAGCTGTTTTCCCCTCTGTCCAGTGGGGCTCTGAGGTACAGAGCCACCAAGGGACTTAGGTGCCTAAACCCCAGTTTAAAGTACCCCTGCAATCCACAAAGCTGCCACTCGGCTGCTGCCGAACACTGCAGGCGCCTCACATCCCCCTACATTTCTGCCTCTGGGCACACGCATGGCAGCCGCAGATTAAGCATCTGGACGCGTCTCCCACCCACAAATTCCAACGTGAGCACTGCCCCACTGCAGATTCTGTGGGGTGTCGGGGGGAAGGCACAGCTCCATTCCAGGCAGGGTAAACGGTAGCTGAGCCTGTCTACACGAAGGTTTGGGCTGGGCCAGCTGCAGCGGGGGATGCCAGCATCTGCTGGGATTGGGGCACCCCCGGCAGACCAGGCCCTAGGGGGTGAGCTGCAGTTCCAGCAGGGAGCTCCACAGGCAGCTCTTGGAGGCAGGGTGGAGGCTTTAGCCTAAGAAAGGTGAGCAGAGCAGCCGAATGAGGAGTGTGCCTCAGCGAGAGAAAACCGCTCCCTGCTGGAGGGACGAGCACAGATCTATTTCAAGGGGGCTGGGACAAGGTGGCCCCAGTGCTGGGACTCTCCCGTTTCCCTGCAGCAGCAGGCCGAGTGTCACAGCCTCTCCCTGTGCATGAATCGCGTACAGGCCTAGTCCATCCCAGGAGAATGTCTGGCCCGGCCACATGGGGGCACCAAACGGAATCACAGATGACTCCTGAGACAGTCGAAGGCTCCACCCAGAGCAGCCCAGCCTGGGGCACGAAGCTTCCCCTCACTCCCACCCCCCGTTGCACTGCCCTTGCTGGCTCTAGTGCCCAGCGTTCTGCCCTAGAGCCCCCACTGAGCCCAGCCACAGGAACCCTGATTCTCCATGGGTGGCTCTTAACTCCTCCTGCTTGGGAACTGGGCCCGATCTCAGTGGGAGATGGACTGTGAGAGGCCTCCCTGCCCCCCAACCTCCTGAATTCCCCAGCCCTCTATTTACCCCTGATGAGGGGACAGGCCTCTCCACATGTCCCCTTCCTCCAGCAGACAGGGCTCCCCACCCTGCTTCCAAGCCAACCCCAAGGACCAGCTGGTGTAACAGACAGATTCTAGCACAGAGTGTGGCAGGGCCAAGAGCTGCCAAGTGCCTGGTGGAGGGGTCTGGACTGGGGTGGCCCGTCCGTATAGGCGAACTAGGCGGTTGCCTAGGGGGCCAAGTTAAATAGGGCACCAAATTCAAGGAAAAAAAAAAATGAAAAAAAAAATGAAGGTGTCATTATTTCAATTCCTGTGCGTGTACAGAGGGAAGATGAATTCTAGCTCATTTCTCTACATTTCTGAGAATTTATTAATAGGTCAAATCTTGTATTTACTGCAAATATAAATAGTATTTTAGTGATTTTTTTTTCAATTTGCAACGTAGGGTCAAGATGACCCACTCCGCAATTTTGATCAACGATAACTCAGCCACAATGAACACATCCACCAGCGGCAAGAGCTGCAATGTTAGTGACACCTAACTTGAATATACATCAAGGTCGCACAGCCAGAAATTCACGTAGAGCGGAGATATCGCACGTTGATACATGTCAAATGGTCATTTTAACACACATCGCAGGTAGATGGTTAAGAATCGAGTGAATACTGTGGAAAATTGTGTTTCTTGGTGCCAAAGAATAACATCTTTCAGCATTATAAATCCAAAATGTGAGTATCTTTAAGCGTTATTAAACCTTAGCGTTATTAGCGGGCTGTATAATTATGAACTTTTCTTTGTTATAACTGGTTCACATGTAATAAATAAGATCCATAAAAGAAAAGTAACAGCATTAATGCTTAACAGACTATAAAAGTGATGACATCACACTCCAAGAGGGTAACCGTGAGGAAGGGGATTACTTTCCAAATAACCGGTGTCGGGTTATAACGTTGAAAATGGTCATTTTGTTTCCGCGTAAATGCTGTAACTAACTGTTTTCATAGGTAAGTGAGTATATGTTACTAATCATTGAACCTTTAAGCAGTGAAAAGACGTGTTGGGATGGCTGCAATGTGGTTTAAATCACCAACCATGTGGTGGGTGTGTCAGCCATCCTTAACGCTATAATGCTTGCAGTCGGGAGCACAGTACATAACAATATTCAAATGCCCCATGGCAGAAAGAGGAAAAAGAAAACCCTCAAGCGCTGAGTATAGTAAATGAAAGGCTGAGAAGGAAAAGGACCAAGCAAAACAGCAGGGATCCTTCCTGAAATATCTTCTCTTTAATCGCAATAAAGAAGGAAGCAGTTCACAGCATCCAGATGTAGGAATTTTACTTGGAGAGGAGTTTAGCTCACATCTGCATGGAAACAGTTGTTTGGAACATCAAGATGAAGGTATATTACTTTGAGATGAGGGTAGCTCACATCCACAAAAAAGCAGTTTGGAAACTCAAGATGATGGAAACTTACTTCTAGATGAAGGCAGCTCACAGCATCAGACTGATATGGAAGTGGAGAAAATTTATTCACCTTCAGAGACACATGCAGAAATTGAAGTAGAATGAAGAAAGGATGAGGAAGTTACAAACAAGTTACAGTATGGGGACCCAGCTTCATGGCCCAGATGTGCTGACAGTGTGCGGAAAATTCTCATGGAACATGGACCCGAACAAGTTCATGAATTTCCCTTCCCGAAGGATGGAAATAAAAGAAATTTTTCTGGTCAGCATTACAAGAGGAAACTCATTAATAGGGAAGAAATTCATCGAAACTGGTTACAATATTCAATGTTGAAGGACTCTGTGTTTTGCTTTTGAGGCAAGTTGTTTAGAAATCAAGCAATTGGTACATCACTTACTGAAAATGGTTCAAAGGACTGGAAAAACATCTTCAATTCTCTCTTCACATGAAAAGTACAGGACATTTGGAAGGTTTTCAAAATTGGAAAGAACTTGAATTACAATTGAAAAAAGGAAAAACTATCGAAGAAAATTTATGTGTGATCAAAGAAAAAAAATATTGGCAACAAATATTAGAGAGTCTGATTTCTTTAGTGAGAGTTCTCGATGGGCAAAATTTAGCATTCCGCGGCAGAAAGAAAAAATTCTGGGTAAGGGAAACTTTTTAAAATTTGTTGAATACCTAGCTTTGTTTGATCCAGTCATGAAGGAGCATCTACGTAAAATAACTGATCATGAAACAGAGGTTCATTACTTAGGAAAAAATATGCAGAATGAACTGATTCAAATCCTAGCAAATGCCATTAAAAAGAAAATTGTAGAAGCTGCCCATTCTGCAAAATACTTTTCAATAATACTGGACTGTACACCACATGTGAGTTATGTTGAACAAATGACGATCATTCATTTTGTGGATATGGAAAAGTCTGCAGATAAAGATAAAGTTGAAGTGCTCATAAAGGAACATTTTTTGGGTTTCATACCACTGAAGGAGACACCTGGAGCATTTAGGACTGAAATTATTCTACAAGAGCTTGAAACTATGTCATCTGTTGAAAACTTACATGGCCAAGGCTATGATAATGGGAGTAATATGAAGGGTAAAGCCAGTGATGTGCAAAGGAGAATGATGGAAATCAATCCTAGGGCCTTATTCGTTCCTTGCAGTGAGCACTCTCTGAATTTGGTTGGCAGTGATGCTGCTAGATGCTGTTTGGAGGCAAGCAGTTTCTTTGACCTGGTGCAATGTGTTTGTGTTTTTCTCAGGCTCAACATGCCGTTGGGAATTGACTCGCCATGTGAATTCTCTAACTGTGAAACCACTTAGCCAGACAAGATAGGAGAGTCGCATTGATGCTATGAACTTGGAAACATTTATGATGCCCTAATTGAAATTTCTGATGATACTATCTTTACTGGATCATCTGGCAATACTGCACGTTCAGATGCAGAAGCTCTTGCAAATGGCCTTTCCAAGTTCAAATGTGTGACTTCGCTCATTTTGTGGTATAACATCCTTTTCGAGATTAACCTCACTACTAAGCAGATTCAGGAAAAGAACTTGAACCTACATTCTGCTATTCAAAAACTGCTGCAAACTAAAACTATTCAGAAGTGCTGAAGGGTTCAAAAGAACACTGGGAGATGCTCTTGAGCTTGCTGAAGAAATAGACTTTCTGACAGAATTTGAACCAGAGCCAGTTCACATTCAGCAAAAGAAACAGCAGTTTTTGTCTGAAGGACGAGACACACCCATTCAGAACCCAAAACAAAGGGTCAAAGTGAATTTCTACTTCGCAGTCCTTGATACTGCTGTTCACTTGGTTGACGAAAGATTTCAACAAATGCAGCAGCTAGAGTCAGTATTTGGCTTTCTATATGATATCCACAGATTGCAAAAGAAAACAGCAAAACAGGTAAGAGAATTTTGTATCAAACGGGAGTCGGCATTGACTCGTGAAAATTCAAAAGACATTGATGCTACAGATTTGTGTAGTGAGGTTCAGGCTTTTTCAAGACAACTTAAACATTCCACTCCTGAAGAAATTCTGAAGTTTGTTTGTGAAAATAAACTCACAAGTTTCCAAACATTTTTATAACTCTAGGCATTCTTTTAACTTTGCCAGTTTCCGTAGCTAGTGGGGAACGTAGCTTCTCAAAGTTAAAATGGATAAAAACATATCTGCATTCAACAATGGTGCAAGAGAGACTTGTTGGACTTGCCACAATGTCAATAGAGCATGAAATAGCTGGAAAACTTGATCTAAAAGAACTAGAGACTGAATTTTCAAAACTTAAAGCAAGAAAAGTCATGTTTTAAGAGCACAGAGTGTTTTTTATTTGGAGTGTTTTGTAAATACAGGTTAAAGTTCATTGAAGAGTTTTCTTATTTCTTTCCATATTGGATGTGGTGGAAATGACAGTTAAAGCAGTATAGCGTAATGGATGATTTTGGATTTGTAATGATAAAAATTATAATTAACATTTTTTAATGCATTTTATTTGAAATCAGACTGAAACATCATCTAGCTGTCATGAACAAATCTATTCTGAAAATTTCGTGTCTCTATTTTATCTGATCTCAGAAACATTGGTTGGACAGATGGACAGACAAACCGAAGAATTAAGCCTCTGTTTAAAGCTTAAAAAACATTTAAAGGAAAAAAGGGGCAAAATGTTTCCCAGTTTACCAAAAACCTCAGCCTAGATCTGCCCTTGGGGTTTGGGGCGCCGATTGCATGATTCTCCTAGGATGCCAGTTGCTGGCAGCTAGTCTAGGGCCACCCCTGGGTCTGGAGCACAGGGATGAATCCAGAGAACCCGGCTGCTTTGGACGCTGGCTACTCCAGAGCCAGCTGCTTCTCCTGTGCCCAGCCTGTGCCATCAGCAGAGACACTGGCCATCCCTACTAGCAAAGGAAGGGGCCTGGAAGAAGGGGCTGCAGGCCTGCCCAAGGAGGGGTCCAAGGATAAGGTCCTGGCCTAGGAGCCATGTGCCCTGGGTTCTAGCCTAGCCTCTGCCCCATGCTCCTGCTGGGCTGTCAGACAACTCAGCCCCTTTGTGGGGGAGGCTGCTAGTTCTGGCCCTAACCTCTCTGAGCCTCCAGTGTGCAATGCAGCTCCAGCCAGGGCTGGGAAAGCAGAGCCTCCAGCGGCAGAGGTGACCGGAGCTGGGGCAGAGGGGTGGGGCTGTGCTGGGGAGAAGGCAGGCCAGGCCTCCCCTGCTGAGGTCTCTTTCTAGCCCTGGGCACTTTAAGCAGGAGGCTGGTCTGTGGTTCTGGTGCTGGGCCAGGCCACCTGGGTTCATTCTGCCACAGACTCTGCACAGCCTTAGGCGAGTCCCTTCCCCTCTCTGTACAATGGGGATAAGGAAGCTTCCTCCTCTTCAACCCAGGGGTGTCTGTGATATGCCCAGATACCCCAGTGAGGGGCCCAGGCTTGGGGACAGGGGTGTCTGTGCAGCAGCTGATGGAAAAGCAAAAGTGAGTCGTTTTACTGGGCTGGGGCAGCAACAGCCAACTCCCTCCTGCTCAGGGCCGGCTTCCGTGGGGGGAGGCTAGGGCCCTAGCAATTCGGACAGCAAGCAAGTGGGGCAGCCCAGGTGGTCTCCTGCCCCCCTCCCCGCCCGCCCCAGCCACTTGGGAGGAAGCAGGCACAGCTTTACCTCTCTGCCCAGTCAGTGGCTGTAAGCTGGGCTGCTGCCCCTACTTACCCAGTCAGCCCCAGAGGCATCCACACGCCCATTGACCAGATCCCCGGCCGTCAGCAATCCCAGCTGGGAACTGCAGCCTCTCTGCAAGCAGGGGCAGCCTGGGGCGGGGAGAGGGGAGGAAGCACAGCCCCACACAGGCACGTTCAGGGCAGCCCTAACTCACACAGTAAACACAGATCTCTGACTAGTCCTGGGAGGCTTCCCGACGTGCAGATCCCTTGTCCAAGGCCAGCCACACCTGCTGGCTGGTGAACAGCCCACACCAGGGAGGTTTCTGTCCCAAATGTCATGTATTAAACACACTCAGAGCACTGGGCAGCACTTTCTATCCATGGGCCACCACCCTCTGCAAATAGATTCACAGTCAAGGCGCTACGGGGCCCATCCCTGGCAGAGAGGCACCCTGAGCTCCAGCCATATGCATGGTGAGCAGAGCACAGGGAGTCACTAAGGGGAACGGTAAGTGTGGGGAATCCACAGCAGAAAAGAGCTGCTTGCCCCCAGCCATCCTTTCTAGCGAGGTCAGCGCTAAGCTCCCCCCACCGCCCCGGCCCCACTGCAGTGAAACCCTGGCTCCAGGCACTGAGCAGGGGCTCCCACCTGCCAGGAACAACAGAGCTAAAGACCATTGTGACCGGAGTCCCAGGGGAGCCTGCACGGAGGTCACTCAATTAAGGTGAGCTACAAAGAATGGGGCAGACAATCCCCAAAGCTGGTGGATATTCCAATACTTAGATTTACCAAGTCAGCGCAGAACAGCTTCTGTTGTACCTCACTGGTTACCCAGAAGCTAACCGCACAGTTCCCTTAAAGCAACCCAGCCCCAGGCCTCCACCCAGACACCCAAGTCAAATAGGAGGAGGATCAATGAAAATCTTATTCATCATATCAGAAAGTTCTACCAATCCTAAAGAATCAGACACATTACCTCCCGGGTTAATGAATATTCCAGATCTTACCCAAATACACCCTTACAGCCAATTCTTCTAAACTACACTAAAATGTATTAAAAGAAAAGAGGGAGGGAATTGGTTAAAAGATCAGCATGGAAGATCAGACACGAGTACAGTTCTGGAGATTAAATTTGGAGTAGAGATGGTGAGCTTTGCAGTTGCAAAGAGTTCTTTCAGAATTAGTCCACGGGGTTATAGTCCAATGTCCATATTCAGGGCGATTCCAGATTAAAACTGTATTGCCACCCTTACTTCTGCGCTGTCTTCAGAGATGGGTGGCTGGAGAGAGGCAGCCGTTGGCTGGGCACCCAGCTCTTAAGGCAGTGCCCCACCTGCAGCAGCGCAGAAGTAAGGGTGGCAATACCATACCATGCCACCATTACTTCTGTGCTGCTGCCTTCAGAGTTGGGCGGCTGGAAAGTGGTGGCTGGTGACTGAGGGCCCAGCTCTGCAGGGAGCAGCACAGAAGTAAGGGTGGCAATACCATACCATCCTTCTGTGCTACTGCTGACAGCAGCTCTGCCTTCAGAGCTGGGCTCCTGGCCAGCAGCAGCTGCTCTCCAGCTGCCCAGCTCTGAAGGCAGCGCCGTTGGCAGCAACAGCCCAGTAGGAAGGATAGCAGTACCACAACCCCACACACAATAACCTTGCAACCCTCCCACAACTCCCTTTTGGGTCAGGACCCATACAATCACAACACCCTGATGCAAATAGCTGAAATCATGATTTTTATTTTTATTTTTTTTAAATCCTATGATTCTGAAATTGACCAAAATGGACCGTGAATTTGGTAGGGCCCTACCTATATGTCTGGGAGCTCAGGGCTCCTCTCTGCAGGAGGGCTCAGGCAGGATCTGGAGGGGTGACCTGCTGCTGGAGGGATGGTACCCCAGGCACAAGACCAATTAGTGTGGGGGGCGGGGGCTTGGCCCAGTGGAGGGTCCGGGGCTTGTTTGCCAGGATCAGGTCCCTGCCTTGCCACACCCAAGCCAGTAAATAGGGCCCGCTCAGTCACTCTCCCGCAGGAAATGCCAGATCAGCTGATTGACCTTGTCGGGCTGGTCCTCGCTGACAAAATGGCTGGCCTCAGGGATGCGCCGCACGCGGCAGCACTTGCGCACATACTGCTCCAGGAGGGGGATCATCCCAGCCTCCAGGTACATGTCCTTCTCCCCCCAGATCACCAGCGTGGGCACCAGCACGTCCTTGCACTGCATGGAGCTCCTGCTGCAGGGAGGGGGAGAGAGAGAGAGAGGTGACCACTTGCCCAGGGCAGTGGGCACAGAGCCCCCTCACAGCACAGGGATGGTGGACAAAGACAGGAGGGTAAGCGGAATACGGGGGAGGGCGTTCAGGTTACCTTAGTGCTGATGGGGGGTGGCGCAGCCTCTGGGGCAGTTGCCTGACTGCACCTTCCTTCCCAGAACTCCATAGTTAGACCTGCTACCCCAGCGAGAGTCTGGGGGTCTTGTCTTGCCACTCACAGGCCTGGCAGCACCTGACTAAGGCCTGGTCTAAACTACACAGTTAGGTAGACGTAAGCTGCCTTACATCGACCTAGCTATATCAGTGTCCACCCTACTACTCCTGAGGGCATTCTGCACAAGGCCTGGGCCTACTCCAGAAACACACTGGGGCCCTCTGCACCAGGCACATCAGGTCTGGGGTAGGCAGGCTCAACCAGGGAGGATCAAAGTGTGGAGGGGCTCAGTGTTGGGGTTTTGGATTCTGTGTGGGACTATCTGGATGCAGGCAGCTCAGTGTGGGGTCTAGGTATGAGGGAATCTGATGCACAGAGGCTCGTTGGGGGGGTGCAATGGGACTCTGCAGGGGCTTCCAGGTGAAAGGGGTTGGGGCCCAGCACGGGGGTCTGGGTGCAGCTAGTTGGGGGGTTCAGTGGCCTGGGGGTCTGGAAGTGGGAGCTCAGGGTGGTGCAGGGGGTGGGGCTCATCAGGATGGGGGTTTGAGTGTAGAGAGCTCAGTGGGGGGTGGTTGGAGGCAGGGGGTCTGGGTGCAGGGGGCTCCAGATGCAGGGGTTGAGGTTCAGTGGGGTGGGGTTCGGGCATGGAGGTTCTGGGTGTACGGGGTGAAGCTTGGCAGGGGTGTCTGGGTATGGGAGGTCCATATGCACAGGGGTTGGGCGGTTGGGGGAGCAGCTCCCTGTACACTGCCCCCCGTCCCCACAGCTTAGGAACGATGGGGGCAGGAAGCAGGGGAGGATGCTGAGCTTCCTGCAGCTGAGGGAGGTTTCTGGGGGTGGGTCTGACACAGCCCCAGCCACTCCATGCAGGGGAAGAGGAAGTCCCGTCCTCTCCTGCCTCCAGCCCAGCCGGGACTAGCAGCTAATCCCAGCTCAGGGTAGGAGCCACTGGCCGGGGTGTCCCCAGCCCTGTGGTGATTTACGTCACCACTGGCTACTCCGGATGCCTGAAATGATGTTCCTGCGCGGCTAGGGAGTGGTGCGTGACTGCTCTTGGAGCTTCCCTTTGCTTCCCTGCCAGAAAATCATTTTTCTTCAGGAAAGCAAAGAAATCTGCAGGGAACATGAATTCTGCACACACGCAGTGGCACAGAATTTCCCCAGGAGTAACACTACAGCCTTGCTCCTGCTGATGTAAGTGCACTACTACTCTGACATAACTACTCCACCTCCACAAGAGGCTTAGGGCTTATGTCAGTGTAGATAGGGTGACACAGCGTCCGTGTCATCCAACATCAGCTATTGGATGTCATTTCTGTTAATTTCACGGCTCCCTCTTAGAGCCCAGCTCACAGTTCAGGCTGTCACCCTGGGGTGGGTGTAGGGCTCCAGCTAGAGCCCGGCTGCCCTTGGACTCCCAGTTCCTGGCTCCCCGTCAGGAGCCTGGCAGCCGCCCAGGCTCCAGGTGCGGAGTTCCCCGTGGGGAGCCGTGGGCGGGAGGGGCATCAGGGATATCTGGGAGTTGAGAGCCCAGGGAAGGGTGGGGGGCAGCCACGCACAGAGCTGAGAGCCCAGGCTCTCAGCCCCCTGCACTGCCCCACTTAAGTCGGTGGAATTGTGCTGGTAAGGAGGGTAGTGTGGATATGAATCTGCAGTGGCTGTAGGTCGACCTAACATAGGTCAACCTAAGTTTGTAGTGTCAACATGCCCATAGTTACCCCTGGCAGCAGGGCCGGCTCCAGGCACCAGCTTGGCAAGCAGGTGCTTGGGGCGGCCACTCCGGAGAGGGGCGGCAGGCCCAGCTATTCGGCGGCAATTCGGCAGATGGCCCCTCACTCCCGCTCGGAGTGAAGGACCTTCCACTGAATTGCCGCCGCAGATCGCGATCGCGGCTTTTTTTTTTTGACTGCTTGGGGCGGCCAAAACCCTGGAACCGGCCCTGCCTGGCAGCACCAGACTCTCCCAGGGGCGACTACACCACAGATTTGGTTCTGGGAGCAAAGAGGGGCAGCAGCTCCCAGTGCACACAGATCCCCCGGCCCTTGGCTCTGGGCAGTGTCAGGGAAGCACGGGGTGGAATGGGATCCTACAGTCCTGTGCAAGCCCCAGCACATCCCTTCCCTGCCTCGGGGCTGCCACCCACTAGCCCCTCCACTCATTCCCTGCAGGGCTGCTCGGGCAGCCAGTGGGGCTGCAGCAGCCACTTCCCCCTCCTGCTCCTCCCAGCCCAGCACGTGTGCCCTCACCCATCCCATCTCCCCAGCATCAGAGGGGCAACTCACTGGGTTCAGTGTGCTGCACTGGGGTGAGCTCCATGGAGGGGCAGGGGCCCTACCTGAACATGTTCCTGTAGTAATCGAGGGGTGGCGTCAGCGCTCCGGGCTTGGAGAAGCTGAACACGTAGGCCTCCAGCTCCTGTGTCGTCAGGCGCCGCTCAGGGTTCTGGATTCCTCCCTTCCTGCCTGCCAAAGTGTCCTTCAACAGCTGCCTCAGGACAGACATTGCCGGGGTCAGGGACAGCTCAGATCTGGGGCCTGGTGAGCAGCTCCCAGCAGACATACCATCATGCTCCATCCAGAGCCAGGTAGCCTAATCCCTCCGAAAGGGTGGCTCGGATCTGGAGCCTGGCGAGCCAAAGGGGTGAGGGCCTGGCTCCTGGCCAACAGACTGTCATGCCCCAAATCTTAGCTCCCTACAGAACCCGGTGAGCCTGCTCCCCACGGCAGGGATGGGGAGCCCCCATGAAATGCAGAAAGAGAGTTCCAGCTAGTGTCACAAGCCTGGCGTATGGGGGCTCCCTCTCCCAGAGATAACCCTGCCCGGCTACTGGGACAGGTGGGGTGCTCCCCAAAATTGCCCCCCGTTCTTCCTAGCCTGCAGGCTTAGCCTGGAGTCAGCGGCCTCCACAGAGGAAACTGACCTATTCCGTCTCCTCTATCCCAGGATGGGCCCCTCGCATGCTCACGCTGCTTCTCCTAGAACAGTGCTGCTCAACCTTTTTCGTACCAGGAACAAGCTTGCTGTCTGCCAAGCGTGTCAGGGAGATCTCAGGGACTGGTGCTGGTCCTAGCACTGGTCGTTGAGAAGCACTGCTCTAGAACCCCCACCTAGGGGGACCAGATGAGGGAAAGAAAAAAATCGGGACACATGGGGGGAGCAAAATAAAAAAGTGCTGCCGACAGATATCGGGACAATTTGTAGGGACAATATCGGGATGTCTGGTCACCCTACCCCCACGTGGCTTTGATCAAGCAAGGGCTGTCTCCCCGGTGGTGGCCCAAACAGTGTGTGTAGAGAGGGCCGAGTCCTGCCCCTCCCCATGACAGAGTCACACAAGCATCTCGAATCCCAGGGGAGAATCCCAGAATAACGAGGGACCCTAAAATACATCTCCTCAATGAGGATGTAGAGAGAGGTGGTCACACTGCTGAGCTCCTGCCTCCAGATCAGGCATGGACAGGACAGACACAGATGGGGAGGAGGGGACATGGGCATCACCAACCTGGATCAGCCACACACCCCAGCTAGCCCAGGATCCCGTCTCGGACAGGGCTAGTGCCAGCTGCTAGAGAGGAAGGGGTAAGAACTCACCCCCAGTCCCCACAAGGTCTCCTCCCAGGCTCTGAAGCAGGACTGTCGATCTCCTGGCCAGCATGGCGTTTTGCCTTTGGTTTTGGTCATAACCTAACAACTCTGGCTCTCTTCCTGACCCCGAGAAACATCACTAAGTTCGAACCTCACTAAGTTCAGGCCTCAATGACTTCCCAGAGCAGTGAGTTCCACCAGCTAATTATTTCCTTTCATGGGTTTGACTTTCCCACCTTTCTCCTGAAGTCTGGTTCTAGGCC
>NC_088812.1:22829242-22976433 GCF_011386835.1 Chrysemys picta bellii
TTGGAAATAAACAGGACTGTACTGCAGAAATACTGGACTCCACCTCCATTTCTCCTCCGAATGGAAACAACTTAGCGAGGCCTCCAATAGCAGTGAACTGCTGAGACCAAAAGGGGCCCCCACAGGTCAGGAGCACAGCTGGGAATAGAACTTGGGAGTCCTGGCTCCCAGACCCACCAATCACTCAAAACCAGTCTTTTCCCCAACCTGGGCCTAGAACCCAGGAGTCCTGGCTTCTAACCTCTCCTTCTGTAACTCACTAGGCCCTGCGTGCTCCCAGACCCAAGGATAGAACTGAGGTGCCCTGACTGCCAGTGCCCCCCTGCTCTAACCACTAGACTCTGCTGTCTCTGAGCCCAGTAATGCCCTTCTTTGTGAATCACTTCAATTTCCTTCCTGCATCTGACTGCAGTGTGAGATCTGGGTGTGGGGGCTGCTCAGGGGGGCAAGGCAGGCCGAATAGGGAGTGGCTCTCTGGGAATCCTGTTTCCAGGGCAGGGCTAGGAGCCCTGATATTGGGGCTGTTGGAACCGGACAGGGCCGAGCCCTGTGGACCGGGCGGCATGCGCCTGGGCGGGCAGGCAGTTAGGCTGGGCCCCCCCGTTGGCTCCCAGTAGAGTCTCTGCAAAGCCAGCTCTGCCCCCCTCACCCGGGTTGTGGGCTCCAGGCAGAAATGGCTGGCACTTGGGGGGAGTGAGGGCAGTCGCTGGCTGAGTGGTGTCAGCCTGGGTGGCCCCACAGTCACCACTTCCTGCCAGCGGAGCCAGGAACAGCTGCACGGGCTCGGTGCTGCGCCCTCGCTAGGCAATGGCACCGTGCAGCCCCTTGTGCTTCTAGAGCGAGGCTGCCACATGGGCAGGTGCCAGAGCTCAGCCAGGCAGGTTCCCGTCTCCTTGCTGCCTGCCTCGGAATGCCAGACAGGTGCCACCCTGCCCAGAACAGGTGAATCCAGCTGCTGCCCTGCCTGGCCAGGAGCGGGATGGGCCTGTGCTGCCTGGCTGCTGGAAACCGTGGGCTGGGGCACCTGGCTGAAAGTTGCCATGACCCGATGCTGAGATGGGCACAGTCCCCCTCCCCCATCCAAGACTGTGGCTCAACTTCCACCCACCCAGCCTGAGAACAACCCGGTGGCCGTCAGTGAGGGGTGAGAGCAGAAGTGTGTGTGAGGGGGGCAATAGCACAGCCAGATCTCAGCCCAGGCAGGCTTGGCTTCCGTCTCCTCCTCTCCCCTCGCCCTGGTAGAGCCCGGGTCAGCCCCTCCTGTCCCCATCCCCAAACCCAGCATGAGGGAGTGGCCGAAGCCCCATCCCCAGTCCCCATTGCAGAGCTCCCAGCATGCACTGCTCTACCTTGGCATGGGCAGCTGGCTCAAAATCAGGATGGAGGTGGGTAATAGACACCTATATAAGACAAAGACCCAAATATCAGGATTATACCTGTACATTTGGTCACCCCAGCTGGACCCCACTTGCCAGGGGGCTGGAACCTGCCCTGTCTCAGTCCCATTGGACATACATAGAATATCAGGGTTGGAAGGGACCTCAGGAGGTCATCTAGTCCAACCCCCTGCTCAAAGCAGGACCAATCCCCAATTAAATTATCCAACAGATTTTTGCCCTATATCCCTAAATGGCCCCCTCAAGGATTGAACTCACAACCCTGGGTTTAGCAGGCCAATCCTCAAACCACTGAGCTATCCCTCACAGAGAGGAGGGGGAAAGACAGAGTTCAGGGCCCCTGCATGTCCCGATTTTATAGGGACAGTCCCAATATTTGGGGCTTTTTCTTACATAGGCTTCTATTACCTCCCACCCCCTGTCACGATTTTTCACACTTGCTGTCTGGTCACCCTACTCTTACCCCACAGCAGGTCGGAGCTGACCCCGGCTCCACTCCCCACAGGAGCCTGCTGCTGGCCTTCCGCCTGCCCCAGCTGACAGCCCACGCTTCTCCTGCCTTGCTCCCTTTCCATGCCCTGGCCTAGCCCACAGTCCCCTTCCCCTCTGCTGTTACCCCCGTGCTGGGACTCTTCTTCCCCAGCCCACTGCCCTCTCCTCTGGCTCCTGGGAGGACAGGAGCAGCTAAGGGGGAAAAGGACGTAGCAGAGAAGAGCTGGGTTCTTCCAAGCAGGTGCGAAAGCCCTTTGTCCTTAAGGCACCAGGGATGAGGAGCATCAGGAGAGCAGGGGCTGAGCCAAATTGTGCCGTCCCAGAGCAGCGAGTCCCTGGGCGAGGCCGAGGCCTAGGAGCTCAGCTGGGCCGGGCCATGGTGCAGGTACACTATTTTCCTCCACAGTGATTCATGTTCTTCCTCCGAGAGACCCCAGTGCTCTGCCATTGTCCCTCGTTAGCCAGCGCTCAGAGCATACATCCTGAAGACTTGTGCTAGGACAGACTTGTTCGAACGGGGGGCCCTTGAGAGCCTGTGCTGGTCCAGTGCAGTGGCTGCCTTTTCCTCCGTCTGTCCATCCAAGGCCCCCCTCATCCAGTCCCATCACCGGCTGGGCGCCTCCCACTCATTCCTGCATTTATCCGCACGCACCCCAGTTTAAAGTACCCCTGCAATCCACAAAGCTGCCACTCGGCTGCTGCCGAACACTGCAGGCGCCTCACATCCCCCTACATTTCTGCCTCTGGGCACACGCATGGCAGCCGCAGATTAAGCATCTGGACGCGTCTCCCACCCACAAATTCCAACGTGAGCACTGCCCCACTGCAGATTCTGTGGGGTGTCGGGGGGAAGGCACAGCTCCATTCCAGGCAGGGTAAACGGCAGCTGAGCCTGTCTACACGAAGGTTTGGGCTGGGCCAGCTGCAGCGGGGGATGCCAGCATCTGCTGGGATTGGGGCACCCCCGGCCGACCAGGCCCTAGGGGGTGAGCTGCAGTTCCAGCAGGGAGCTCCACAGGCAGCTCTTGGAGGCAGGGTGGAGGCTTTAGCCTAAGAAAGGTGAGCAGAGCAGCCGAATGAGGAGTGTGCCTCAGCGAGAGAAAACCGCTCCCTGCTGGAGGGATGAGCACAGATCTATTTCAAGGGGGCTGGGACAAGGTGGCCCCAGTGCTGGGACTCTCCAGTTTCCCTGCAGCAGCAGGCCGAGTGTCACAGCCTCTCCCTGTGCATGAATCGCGTACAGGCCTAGTCCATCCCAGGAGAATGTCTGGCCCGGCCACATGGGGGCGCCAAACGGAATCACAGATGAATCCTGAGACAGTCGAAGGCTCCACCCAGAGCAGCCCAGCCTGGGGCACGAAGCTTCCCCCTCACTCCCACCCCCCGTTGCACTGCCCTTGCTGGCTCTAGTGCCCAGCGCTCTGCCCTAGAGCCCCCACTGAGCCCAGCCACAGGAACCCTGATTCTCCATGGGTGGCTCTTAACTCCTCCTGCTTGGGAACTGGGCCCGATCTCAGTGGGAGATGGACTGTGAGAGGCCTCTCTGCCCCCCAACCTCCTGAATTCCCCAGCCCTCTATTTACCCCTGATGAGGGGACAGGCCTCTCCACATGTCCCCTTCCTCCAGCAGACAGGGCTCCCCACCCTGCTTCCAAGCCAACCCCAAGGACCAGCTGGTGTAACAGACAGATTCTAGCACAGAGTGTGGCAGGGCCAAGAGCTGCCAAGTGCCTGGTGGAGGGGTCTGGACTGGGGCGGCCCGTCCGTATAGGCGAACTAGGCGGTTGCCTAGGGGGCCAAGTTAAATAGGGCACCAAATTCAAGGAAAAAAATAAAATAAAAAAAAATGAAGGTGTCATTATTTCAATTCCTGTGCGTGTACAGAGGGAAGATGAATTCTAGTTCATTTCTCTACATTTCTGAGAATTTATTAATATGTCAAATCTTGTATTTACTGCAAATATAAATAGTATTTTAGTGATTTTTTTTTCAATTTGCACCGTAGGGTCAAGATGACCCACTCCGCAATTTTGATCAACGATAACTCAGCCACAATGAACACATCCACCAGCGGCAAGAGCTGCAATGTCAGTGACACTTAACTTGAATATACATTAAGGTCGCACAGCCAGAAATTCACGTAGAGCGGAGATATCGCACGTTGATACATGTCAAATGGTCATTTTAACACACATCGCAGGTAGATAGTTAAGAATCGAGTGAATACTGTAGAAAATTGTGTTTCTTGGTGCCAAAGAATAAAGAATAACATCTTTCAGCATTATAAATCCAAAATGTGAGTATCTTTAAGCGTTATTAAACCTTAGCGTTATTAGCGGGCTGTATAATTATGAACTTTTCTTTGTTATAACTGGTTCACATGTAATAAATAAGATCCATAAAAGAAAAGTAACAGCATTAATGCTTAACAGACTATAAAAGTGATGACATCACACTCCAAGAGGGTAACCGTGAGGAAGGGGATTACTTTCCAAATAACCGGTGTCGGGTTATAACGTTGAAAATGGTCATTTTGTTTCCGCGTAAATGCTGTAACTAACTGTTTTCATAGGTAAATGAGTATATGTTACTAATCATTGAACCTTTAAGCAGTGAAAAGACGTGTTGGGATGGCTGCAATGTGGTTTAAATCACCAACCATGTGGTGGGTGTGTCAGCCATCCTTAACGCTATAATGCTTGCAGTCGGGAGCACAGTACATAACAATATTCAAATGCCCCATGGCAGAAAGAGGAAAAAGAAAACCCTCAAGCGCTGAGTATAGTAAATGAAAGGCTGAGAAGGAAAAGGACCAAGCAAAACAGCAGGGATCCTTCCTGAAATATCTTCTCTTTAATCGCAATAAAGAAGGAAGCAGTTCACAGCATCCAGATGAAGGAATTTTACTTGGAGAGGAGGTTAGCTCACATCTGCATGGAAACAGTTGTTTGGAACATCAAGATGAAGGTATATTACTTTGAGATGAGGGTAGCTCACATCCACAAAAAAGCAGTTTGGAAACTCAAGATGATGGAAACTTACTTCTAGATGAAGGCAGCTCACAGCATCAGACTGATATGGAAGTGGAGAAAATTTATTCACCTTCAGAGACACATGCAGAAATTGAAGTAGAATGAAGAAAGGATGAGGAAGTTACAAACAAGTTACAGTATGGGGACCCAGCTTCATGGCCCAGATGTGCTGACAGTGTGCGGAAAATTCTCATGGAACATGGACCCGAACAAGTTCATGAATTTCCCTTCCCGAAGGATGGAAATAAAAGAAATTTTTCTGCTCAGCATTACAAGAGGAAACTCATTAATAGGGAAGAAATTCATCGAAACTGGTTACAATATTCAATGTTGAAGGACTCTGTGTTTTGCTTTTGAGGCAAGTTGTTTAGAAATCAAGCAATTGGTACATCACTTACTGAAAATGGTTCAAAGGACTGGAAAAACATCTTCAATTCTCTCTTCACATGAAAAGTACAGGACATTTGGAATGTTTTCAAAATTGGAAAGAACTTGAATTACAATTGAAAAAAGGAAAAACTATCGAAGAAAATTTATGTGTGATCAAAGAAAAAAAATATTGGCAACAAATATTAGAGAGTCTGATTTCTTTAGTGAGAGTTCTCGATGGGCAAAATTTAGCATTCCGCGGCAGAAAGAAAAAATTCCGGGTAAGGGAAACTTTTTAAAATTTGTTGAATACCTAGCTTTGTTTGATCCAGTCATGAAGGAGCATCTACGTAAAATAACTGATCATGAAACAGAGGTTCATTACTTAGGAAAAAATATGCAGAATGAACTGATTCAAATCCTAGCAAATGCCATTAAAAAGAAAATTGTAGAAGCTGCCCATTCTGCAAAATACTTTTCAATAATACTGGACTGTACACCACATGTGAGTTATGTTGAACAAATGACGATCATTCATTTTGTGGATATGGAAAAGTCTGCAGATAAAGATAAAGTTGAAGTGCTCATAAAGGGACATTTTTTGGGTTTCATACCACTGAAGGAGACACCTGGAGCACTTAGGACTGAAATTATTCTACAAGAGCTTGAAACTATGTCATCTGTTGAAAACTTACATGGCCAAGGCTATGATAATGGGAGTAATATGAAGGGTAAAGCCAGTGATGTGCAAAGGAGAATGATGGAAATCAATCCTAGGGCCTTATTCGTTCCTTGCAGTGAGCACTCTCTGAATTTGGTTGGCAGTGATGCTGCTAGATGCTGTTTGGAGGCAAGCAGTTTCTTTGACCTGGTGCAATGTGTTTGTGTTTTTCTCAGGCTCAACATGCCGTTGGGAATTGACTCGCCATGTGAATTCTCTAACTGTGAAACCACTTAGCCAGACAAGATAGGAGAGTCGCATTGATGCTATGAACTTGGAAACATTTATGATGCCCTAATTGAAATTTCTGATGATACTATCTTTACTGGATCATCTGGCAATACTGCATGTTCAGATGCAGAAGCTCTTGCAAATGGCCGTTCCAAGTTCAAATGTGTGACTTCGCTCATTTTGTGGTATAACATCCTTTTCGAGATTAACCTCACTACTAAGCAGATTCAGGAAAAGAACTTGAACCTACATTCTGCTATTCAAAAACTGCTGCAAACTAAAACTATTCGGAAGTGCTGAAGGGTTCAAAAGAACACTGGGAGATGCTCTTGAGCTTGCTGAAGAAATAGACTCTCTGACAGAATTTGAACCAGAGCCAGTTCACATTCAGCAAAAGAAACAGCAGTTTTTGTCTGAAGGACGAGACACACCCATTCGGAACCCAAACAAAGGGTCAAAGTGAATTTCTACTTCGCAGTCCTTGATACTGCTGTTCACTCGGTTGACGAAAGATTTCAACAAATGCAGCAGCTAGAGTCAGTATTTGGCTTTCTATATGATATCCACAGATTGCAAAAGAAAACAGCAAAACAGGTAAGAGAATTTTGTATCAAACGGGAGTCGGCATTGACTCGTGAAAATTCAAAAGACATTGATGCTACAGATTTGTGTAGTGAGGTTCAGGCTTTTTCAAGACAACTTAAACATTCCACTCCTGAAGAAATTCTGAAGTTTGTTTGTGAAAATAAACTCACAAGTTTCCAAACATTTTTATAACTATAGGCATTCTTTTAACTTTGCCAGTTTCCGTAGCTAGTGGGGAACGTAGCTTCTCAAAGTTAAAATGGATAAAAACATATCTGCGTTCAACAATGGTGCAAGAGAGACTTGTTGGACTTGCCACAATGTCAATAGAGCATGAAATAGCTGGAAAACTTGATCTAAAAGAACTAGAGACTGAATTTTCAAAACTTAAAGCAAGAAAAGTCATGTTTTAAGAGCACAGAGTGTTTTTTATTTGGAGTGTTTTGTAAATACAGGTTAAAGTTCATTGAAGAGTTTTCTTATTTCTTTCCATATTGGATGTGGTGGAAATGACAGTTAAAGCAGTATAGCGTAATGGATGATTTTGGATTTGTAATGATAAAAATTATAATTAACATTTTTTAATGCATTTTATTTGAAATCAGACTGAAACTTCATCTAGCTGTCATGAACAAATCTATTCTGAAAATTTCGTGTCTCTATTTTATCTGATCTCAGAAACATTGGTTGGACAGATGGACAGACAAACCGAAGAATTAAGCCTCTGTTTAAAGCTTAAAAAACATTTAAAGGAAAAAAGGGGCAAAATGTTTCCCAGTTTACCAAAAACCTCAGCCTAGATCTGCCCTTGGGGTTTGGGGCACCGATTGCATGATTCTCCTAGGATGCCAGTTGCTGGCAGCTAGTCTAGGGCCACCCCTGGGTCTGGAGCACAGGGATGAATCCAGAGAACCCAGCTGCTTTGGACGCTGGCTACTCCAGAGCCAGCTGCTTCTCCTGTGCCCAGCCTGTGCCATCAGCAGAGACACTGGCCATCCCTACTAGCAAAGGAAGGGGCCTGGGAGAAGGGGCTGCAGGCCTGCCCAAGGAGGGGGTCCAAGGATAAGGTCCTGGCCTAGGAGCCATGTGCCCTGGGTTCTAGCCTAGCCTCTGCCCCATGCTCCTGCTGGGCTGTCAGACAACTCAGCCCCTTTGTGGGGGAGGCTGCTAGTTCTGGCCCTAACCTCTCTGAGCCTCCAGTGTGCAATGCAGCTCCAGCCAGGGCTGGGAAAGCAGAGCCTCCAGCGGCAGAGGTGACCGGAGCTGGGGCAGAGGGGTGGGGCTGTGCTGGGGAGAAGGCAGGCCAGGCCTCCCCTGCTGAGGTCTCTTTCTAGCCCTGGGCACTTTAAGCAGGAGGCTGGTCTGTGGTTCTGGTGCTGGGCCAGGCCACCTGGGTTCATTCTGCCACAGACTCTGCACAGCCTTAGGCGAGTCCCTTCCCCTCTCTGTACAATGGGGATAAGGAAGCTTCCTCCCTCTTCAACCCAGGGGTGTCTGTGATATGCCCAGATACCCCAGTGAGGGGCCCAGGCTTGGGGACAGGGGTGTCTGTGCAGCAGCTGATGGAAAAGCAAAAGTGAGTCGTTTTACTGGGCTGGGGCAGCAACAGCCAACTCCCTCCTGCTCAGGGCCGGCTTCTGTGGGGGGAGGCTAGGGCCCTAGCAATTCGGACAGCAAGCAAGTGGGGCAGCCCAGGTGGTCTCCTGTCCCCCTCCCCGCCCGCCCCAGCCACTTGGGAGGAAGCAGGCACAGCTTTACCTCTCTGCCCAGTCAGTGGCTGTAAGCTGGGCTGCTGCCCCTACTTACCCAGTCAGCCCCGGAGGCATCCACACGCCCATTGACCAGATCCCCGGCCGTCAGCAATCCCAGCTGGGAACTGCAGCCTCTCTGCAAGCAGGGGCAGCCTGGGGCGGGGAGAGGGGAGGAAGCACAGCCCCACACAGGCACGTTCAGGGCAGCCCTAACTCACACAGTAAACACAGATCTCTGACTAGTCCTGGGAGGCTTCCCGACGTGCAGATCCCTTGTCCAAGGCCAGCCACACCTGCTGGCTGGTGAACAGCCCACACCAGGGAGGTTTCTGTCCCAAATGTCATGTATTAAACACACTCAGAGCACTGGGCAGCACTTTCTATCCATGGGCCACCACCCTCTGCAAATAGATTCACAGTCAAGGCGCTACGGGGCCCATCCCTGGCAGAGAGGCACCCTGAGCTCCAGCCATATGCATGGTGAGCAGAGCACACGGAGTCACTAAGGGGAATGGTAAGTGTGGGGAATCCACAGCAGAAAAGAGCTGCTTGCCCCCAGCCATCCTTTCTAGCGAGGTCAGCGCTAAGCTCCCCCCACCGCCCCGGCCCCACTGCAGTGAAACCCTGGCTCCAGGCACTGAGCAGGGGCTCCCACCTGCCAGGAACAACAGAGCTAAAGACCATTGTGACCGGAGTCCCAGGGGAGCCTGCACTGAGGTCACTCAATTAAGGTGAGCTACAAAGAATGGGGCAGACAATCCCCAAAGCTGGTGGATATTCCAATACTTAGATTTACCAAGTCAGCGCAGAACAGCTTCTGTTGTACCTCACTGGTTACCCAGAAGCTAACCGCACAGTGCCCTTAAAGCAACCCAGCCTCAGGCCTCCACCCAGACACCCAAGTCAAATAGGAGGAGGATCAATGAAAATCTTATTCATCATATCAGAAAGTTCTACCAATCCTAAAGAATCAGATACATTACCTCCCGGGTTAATGAATATTCCAGATCTTACCCAAATACACCCTTACAGCCAATTCTTCTAAACTACACTAAAATGTATTAAAAGAAAAGAGGGAGGGAATTGGTTAAAAGATCAGCATGGAAGATCAGACACGAGTACAGTTCTGGAGATTAAATTTGGAGTAGAGATGGTGAGCTTTGCAGTTGCAAAGAGTTCTTTCAGAATTAGTCCACGGGGTTATAGTCCAATGTCCATATTCAGGGCGATTCCAGATTAAAACTGTATTGCCACCCTTACTTCTGCGCTGTCTTCAGAGATGGGTGGCTGGAGAGAGGCAGCCGTTGGCTGGGCACCCAGCTCTTAAGGCAGTGCCCCACCTGCAGCAGCGCAGAAGTAAGGGTGGCAATACCATACCATGCCACCATTACTTCTGTGCTGCTGCCTTCAGAGTTGGGCGGCTGGAAAGTGGTGGCTGGTGACTGAGGGCCCAGCTCTGCAGGGAGCAGCACAGAAGTAAGGGTGGCAATACCATACCATCCTTCTGTGCTACTGCTGACGGCAGCTCTGCCTTCAGAGCTGGGCTCCTGGCCAGCAGCAGCTGCTCTCCAGCTGCCCAGCTCTGAAGGCAGCGCCGTTGGCAGCAACAGCCCAGTAGGAAGGATAGCAGTACCACAACCCCACACACAATAACCTTGCAACCCTCCCACAACTCCCTTTTGGGTCAGGACCCATACAATCACAACACCCTGATGCAAATAGCTGAAATCATGATTTTTATTTTTATTTTTTTTAAATCCTATGATTCTGAAATTGACCAAAATGGACCGTGAATTTGGTAGGGCCCTACCTATATGTCTGGGAGCTCAGGGCTCCTCTCTGCAGGAGGGCTCAGGCAGGATCTGGAGGGGTGACCTGCTGCTGGAGGGATGGTACCCCAGGCACAAGACCAATTAGTGTGGGGGGCGGGGGCTTGGCCCAGTGGAGGGTCCGGGGCTTGTTTGCCAGGATCAGGTCCCTGCCTTGCCACACCCAAGCCAGTAAATAGGGCCCGCTCAGTCACTCTCCCGCAGGAAATGCCAGATCAGCTGATTGACCTTGTCGGGCTGGTCCTCGCTGACAAAATGGCTGGCCTCAGGGATGCGCCGCACGCGGCAGCACTTGCGCACATACTGCTCCAGGAGGGGGATCATCCCAGCCTCCAGGTACATGTCCTTCTCCCCCCAGATCACCAGCGTGGGCACCAGCACGTCCTTGCACTGCATGGAGCTCCTGCTGCAGGGAGGGGGAGAGAGAGAGAGAGAGGTGACCACTTGCCCAGGGCAGTGGGCACAGAGCCCCCTCACAGCACAGGGATGGTGGACAAAGACAGGAGGGTAAGCGGAATACGGGGGAGGGCGTTCAGGTTACCTTAGTGCTGATGGGGGGTGGCGCAGCCTCTGGGGCAGTTGCCTGACTGCACCTTCCTTCCCAGAACTCCATAGTTAGACCTGCTACCCCAGCGAGAGTCTGGGGGTCTTGTCTTGCCACTCACAGGCCTGGCAGCACCTGACTAAGGCCTGGTCTACACTACACAGTTAGGTAGACGTAAGCTGCCTTACATCGACCTAGCTATATCAGTGTCCACCCTACTACTCCTGAGGGCATTCTACACAAGGCCTGGGCCTACTCCAGAAACACACTGGGGCCCTCTGCACTAGGCACATCAGGTCTGGGGTAGGCAGGCTCAACCAGGGAGGATCAAAGTGTGGAGGGGCTCAGTGTTGGGGTTTTGGATTCTGTGTGGGACTATCTGGATGCAGGCAGCTCAGTGTGGGGTCTAGGTATGAGGGAATCTGATGCACAGAGGCTCGTTGGGGGGGGTGCAATGGGACTCTGCAGGGGCTTCCAGGTGAAAGGGGTTGGGGCCCAGCACGGGGGTCTGGGTGCAGCTAGTTGGGGGGTTCAGTGGCCTGGGGGTCTGGAAGTGGGAGCTCAGGGTGGTGCAGGGGGTGGGGCTCATCAGGATGGGGGTTTGAGTGTAGAGAGCTCAGTGGGGGGTGGTTGGAGGCAGGGGGTCTGGGTGCAGGGGTTGAGGTTCAGTGGGGTGGGGTTCGGGCATGGAGGTTCTGGGTGTACGGGGTGAAGCTTGGCAGGGGTGTCTGGGTATGGGAGGTCCATATGCACAGGGGTTGGGCGGTTGGGGGAGCAGCTCCCTGTACACTGCCCCCCGTCCCCACAGCTTAGGAACGATGGGGGCAGGAAGCAGGGGAGGATGCTGAGCTTCCTGCAGCTGAGGGAGGTTTCTGGGGGTGGGTCTGACACAGCCCCAGCCACTCCATGCAGGGGAAGAGGAAGTCCCGTCCTCTCCTGCCTCCAGCCCAGCCGGGACTAGCAGCTAATCCCAGCTCAGGGTAGGAGCCACTGGCCGGGGTGTCCCCAGCCCTGTGGTGATTTACGTCACCACTGGCTACTCCGGATGCCTGAAATGATGTACCTGCGCGGCTAGGGAGTGGTGTGTGACTGCTCTTGGAGCTTCCCTTTGCTTCCCTGCCAGAAAATCATTTTTCTGCAGGAAAGCAAAGAAATCTGCAGGGAACATGAATTCTGCACACACGCAGTGGCACAGAATTTCCCCAGGAGTAACACTACAGCCTTGCTCCTGCTGATGTAAGTGCACTACTACTCTGACATAACTACTCCACCTCCACAAGAGGCTTAGGGCTTATGTCAGTGTAGATAGGGTGACACAGCGTCCGTGTCATCCAACATCAGCTATTGGATGTCATTTCTGTTAATTTCACGGCTCCCTCTTAGAGCCCAGCTCACAGTTCAGGCTGTCACCCTGGGGTTGGTGTAGGGCTCCAGCTAGAGCCCGGCTGCCCTTGGACTCCCAGTTCCTGGCTCCCCGTCAGGAGCCTGGCAGCCGCCCAGGCTCCAGGTGCGGAGTTCCCCGTGGGGAGCCGTGGGCGGGAGGGGCATCAGGGATATCTGGGAGTTGAGAGCCCAGGGAAGGGTG
Source organism: Chrysemys picta bellii (assembly GCF_011386835.1). Taxonomy (NCBI): domain Eukaryota; kingdom Metazoa; phylum Chordata; order Testudines; family Emydidae; genus Chrysemys; species Chrysemys picta. The sequence continues at coordinate 22,841,779 of NC_088812.1, forward strand.
GGGGGCAGCCACGCACAGAGCTGAGAGCCCAGGCTCTCAGCCCCCTGCACTGCCCCACTTAAGTCGGTGGAATTGTGCTGGTAAGGAGGGTAGTGTGGATATGAATCTGCAGTGGCTGTAGGTCGACCTAACATAGGTCAACCTAAGTTTGTAGTGTCAACATGCCCATAGTTACCCCTGGCAGCAGGGCCGGCTCCAGGCACCAGCTTGGCAAGCAGGTGCTTGGGGCGGCCACTCCGGAGAGGGGCGGCAGGCCCAGCTATTCGGCGGCAATTCGGCAGATGGCCCCTCACTCCCGCTCGGAGTGAAGGACCTTCCACTGAATTGCCGCCGCAGATCGCGATCGCGGCTTTTTTTTTTTGACTGCTTGGGGCGGCCAAAACCCTGGAACCGGCCCTGCCTGGCAGCACCAGACTCTCCCAGGGGCGACTACACCACAGATTTGGTTCTGGGAGCAAAGAGGGGCAGCAGCTCCCAGTGCACACAGATCCCCCGGCCCTTGGCTCTGGGCAGTGTCAGGGAAGCACGGGGTGGAATGGGATCCTACAGTCCTGTGCAAGCCCCAGCACATCCCTTCCCTGCCTCGGGGCTGCCACCCACTAGCCCCTCCACTCATTCCCTGCAGGGCTGCTCGGGCAGCCAGTGGGGCTGCAGCAGCCACTTCCCCCTCCTGCTCCTCCCAGCCCAGCACGTGTGCCCTCACCCATCCCATCTCCCCAGCATCAGAGGGGCAACTCACTGGGTTCAGTGTGCTGCACTGGGGTGAGCTCCATGGAGGGGCAGGGGCCCTACCTGAACATGTTCCTGTAGTAATCGAGGGGTGGCGTCAGCGCTCCGGGCTTGGAGAAGCTGAACACGTAGGCCTCCAGCTCCTGTGTCGTCAGGCGCCGCTCAGGGTTCTGGATTCCTCCCTTCCTGCCTGCCAAAGTGTCCTTCAACAGCTGCCTCAGGACAGACATTGCCGGGGTCAGGGACAGCTCAGATCTGGGGCCTGGTGAGCAGCTCCCAGCAGACATACCATCATGCTCCATCCAGAGCCAGGTAGCCTAATCCCTCCGAAAGGGTGGCTCGGATCTGGAGCCTGGCGAGCCAAAGGGGTGAGGGCCTGGCTCCTGGCCAACAGACTGTCATGCCCCAAATCTTAGCTCCCTACAGAACCCGGTGAGCCTGCTCCCCATGGCAGGGATGGGGAGCCCCCATGAAATGCAGAAAGAGAGTTCCAGCTAGTGTCAAAAGCCTGGCGTATGGGGGCTCCCTCTCCCAGAGATAACCCTGCCCGGCTACTGGGACAGGTGGGGTGCTCCCCAAAATTGCCCCCCATTCTTCCTAGCCTGCAGGCTTAGCCTGGAGTCAGCGGCCTCCACAGAGGAAACTGACCTATTCCGTCTCCTCTATCCCAGGATGGGCCCCTCGCATGCTCACGCTGCTTCTCCTAGAACAGTGCTGCTCAACCTTTTTCGTACCAGGAACAAGCTTGCTGTCTGCCAAGCGTGTCAGGGAGATCTCAGGGACTGGTGCTGGTCCTAGCACTGGTCGTTGAGAAGCACTGCTCTAGAACCCCCACCTAGGGGGACCAGATGAGGGAAAGAAAAAATCGGGACACATGGGGGGAGCAAAATAAAAAAGCGCTGCCGACAGATATCGGGACAATTTGTAGGGACAATATCGGGATGTCTGGTCACCCTACCCCCACGTGGCTTTGATCAAGCAAGGGCTGTCTCCCCGGTGGTGGCCCAAACAGTGTGTGTAGAGAGGGCCGAGTCCTGCCCCTCCCCATGACAGAGTCACACAAGCATCCCGAATCCCAGGAGAGAATCCCAGAATAACGAGGGACCCTAAAATACATCTCCTCAGTGAGGATGTAGAGAGAGGTGGTCACACTGCTGAGCTCCTGCCTCCAGATCAGGCATGGACAGGACAGACACAGATGGGGAGGAGGGGACATGGGCATCACCAACCTGGATCAGCCACACACCCCAGCTAGCCCAGGATCCCGTCTCGGACAGGGCTAGTGCCAGCTGCTAGAGAGGAAGGGGTAAGAACTCACCCCCAGTCCCCACAAGGTCTCCTCCCAGGCTCTGAAGCAGGACTGTCGATCTCCTGGCCAGCATGGCGTTTTGCCTTTGGTTTTGGTCATAACCTAACAACTCTGGCTCTCTTCCTGACCCCGAGAAACATCACTAAGTTCGAACCTCACTAAGTTCAGGCCTCAATGACTTCCCAGAGCAGTGAGTTCCACCAGCTAATTATTTCCTTTCATGGGTTTGACTTTCCCACCTTTCTCCTGAAGTCTGGTTCTAGGCCGTCCAGAACAAAGCCCCTTGCTCCAAAGGGCCAGGGTCCTTTAGTATAAAGCTCAGCTCCCTCCAAAGCCGAGTTCGTTGGATTGCTATTTAGCTGCTCCTGCAGCAGTTCCAGGAATTACTGCCCCAAAGGCAGTCGGTAGCTTTTATCCCAGCCCCCCACCCCCACAACACAGTCTGTGGCCCCATCCTGGGAGGGTCACGCCCATTGTTCCCCCCTTCATTTCAGGTCTGTTGGGATATTATCAGCTGCCCAATTAATTGATACTCATTCCCGCCCCGCTCGCTGGGATCCCCCAATCCCATGCTCTCTAGCTGCATTACCGGTTCCTAGCTTCTCCCCCATTTAATGTGGGGCTGACTAGTTCCCCCTTCCCAACCCTGCTGTAGGAGCGACCTTTATCCAGCATGAATTCCATGATGTCACTCCTGCCCCTCCTTCTAGCTACTCCCAGCCCCTTCCCATTAATCTCTATCCTCCGCACCTGCTAATTAACCAGCAGTTTATTACAGCAGCCATTAGGAACGGGATGATCCCTAATTAGCATGGGTGTTTCCCGTTTACAAAGCAGCCACTGTCCCTCTGACTTACAGGGCCATGGTTAATACACACACAAAAAATGGTAGATTAGATTTCCACCCACCACTGACATGCAGCCACTGCTGGGGTGGAACCCAGCCACTGGGACAGGAGGAGGAGAGGGAGCTCAACTGGTGCATCCAAAAGAAAGCAGCGGGGTGGGGAGAGGGACAGAATTGAATTCCCTAGCTGCGTATAATCCCAGAATTCAGCCAGGCCAGCACCCTTGCAAAAAGCACCCAAGATCTTTAACAAGTGCCAGTGGGGTTAGGGCCTCTGTTTTACCCCCCAAGCTGAAAGGCAAGGGAGTGCCGGACGCAGTGCCAGTCACCACTCAGTAGGCAGGTTTTCTCCCCCTGCACTGTGCTGGCCCCAATGGTGCTGGGCCCTCACCTCAGGAGTCAGTGCCGATCCCAATACCCCAGCAGGGCTGTATGGGGCGCTGAAGGAGCTGCACACCAGAGCTGTAAATGTCTGCAGTCATTAACGATCCCCTGGCAGCTTTCCCAAGTCAGGGTTAAACTCCCACTGGGGCCATTCCACCCTGCCCTTCAGCCCTAACATGCTGCATAGTGGGTGGTTACCAGGTGCCACATCCCTCCCCAGAGGTGGCTACACCCAGGGAGAGCGAAGGGGCAGTTCTATAAATGGGCACATTTGGAATCCTAATTAAGCTGAGCCACGGCTGCCAGGTCCCTTCCCACTCCCCTCCTCCCCGGATCCCCAGCTCCCCCAGCCAACTAGCCCCACTCCCTGCTCCCACCTCCCCCACCCCCCACTCTCACCTGGAAGTCACCCAAAGACAAGAGCAGCTCAGGCAGCCTCTGCAGCTGGAATATGAATATGTAGATGGAGCGCAGCAGCTGGCAGGGGTGGCCTCCTACGTACTCTGCAGCGGGTGGGCAGAAAGGCAGACACTGACATGCTGAGGCTGGAGGGCCTCCTACCCCGGTGCCCCCTGGAACGCTCAGGGCTCCCACCAGAGACAGGAGCGAAAGTCACACGGCACGTGCCAGTGACGTCATTTCAGAGCTCGCTTGGGCTGGCCTGGTGCTCGGAGAGCCTGCAGCCCCTGTGGGGGGGGGGGACGGGTTGGGAGCCCCAGCCACAATGTAGAGACCCCAGGAGCCTTCGTCTCCCCACCCCAAGGAGTGCTACTGTCACCTGGTCGAAACCTCCGTGCTGCTGGCAGGCACCAGAGACGCCTGTGCTGCAAGAACCAGCCTCCTCCATCCTGGACCTGCCACAGACCCTCGGGGGGGGGGGGGGAGCCCAGCACCCCTGCAGGTCAGAGCATCACCTTTAAGCATGGCCGGGTGGATGGCATTCATGATAATGAGCTTCTCCACCATGTCGGGGTGATTCATGGCGAACTTCCACGCGATGGTACCACCCCAGTCATGCCCCACCAGGATGCACTTGGTAAAGCCTGGAAGCAGAGACAGCGAGGCAGACCGACTGTCAGGGCAGAGTGACGCTGGACAGAGCTGGACTTCCACAGTCAGGGTGCCCCACCACTGCCTCTCCCATCCCACTCGCCTCCCCCTCTACCTTACCCTGCCAAGGGTATGTCCACTTCTCCCACAGAGTTGCCCTACCCCCCGCACCTCCCTCCTGCCACAGAGTTGCCCCCCTCCATTGTCTCCCTGCTCCCCAACTGGGGCAATAGCCAGAGGCTCGGACAGCCTGGACAGACCAAGCAAGCAAGCAGGTGGGATGGGACACTGAGTGTCTGTCTCTGCTGTAGACACACCTGCTCATTGATTCAATTCTCGCCCCAGAAATGGAACTCCCGACTCAGCAGAGCACAGCCACGCTGCCACACGGCAGCCAAGCTCCGCCCACTTGCTGCTACGTGGCGCCCAACCAGGGAGATGCTAAGGTTTGGGGTCGGGGGCATATCCCAGGCTTCACAGCGCCCCACCCAACCTCGGTGGTGCTCTGGGGTCGCCGTTGTCAGGGCTGGAGGAGAACCCCTCTGCCCCTTCTGCGGGAACAGCTCAGGCTGGACACTCCCACAACTCATCCAAAGGGGGAGCCATCTGGGACAGTGCAAAGCGGGGCGCAGCAGGGTCTCAAGGAAAGGCCCCTCTGCGCCTGGGAACAGCTTGAGCAGGGAGGTTCCTCTCCTCCACCAGAGGGGCCAGCTCCCTCGCAGCTCGTACCTTCCCCAGCCGAAGCACAGAGGGGGAGGCCTCCATTCACACATGCCCAGCAGCCACTCCTCACCCTTCTGGTCCTTGGTGCCCAGCACTTGGATGACACCATGCACGTCCTCCAGCAGGGCCTCCATCCGGTAGTGCTGCTTCCCGCGCGGGGCGTCCGAACCCCCATAGCCCCGCAGGTCCAGCGCCACCACCCGGAACTGCCTCTTGAACTCCTGCAGCTGGTAGCGCCAAGCAAACCTGCCAACGCACACAGCCCTGAGCTCAATCAGTGCCTAGGGGATACCCTGCCGAGCCGGGGGGTGGGGGGAGAGTCCCCGCCAGCTAAACCTCGGGGCCATTCCCTGCTCCCATCCCCTCCGCAGCTGCCTGGCCAGGGCGCTGCCCAGAGCCGGGGCTGAGCGCGGGAGCCTGAGCTGTGCTAGCCAGCGCCCCCAGCACAGCTCACCCAGCATTGCGCGACACACCTCCGCGCAGAGAGGAAGGGGCGTTGCAGGAGGGACATGCAGCTACTCAGTGGCACCATCCTCCAGGGCTCAGCTCTCTGGGGAGAGAATTCAGGGTTCCTGAGCAGGCCCTGCCCCGGGGACGCGCCCCTCCTTCCTTCCGGGCCAGCCTTTGAACCAGTGTCCACTGGTGTGTTCTGCCCCTTCACCTGTCCTGCCTCCATCGCGCTGTCAGCTCCTCGGGGCTGCTTGGTCGGTGCAGCACCAGCACAATGGGGCCCTGACCCGCATGACTGTAATAAACACCCCCTCATCCCAACTCCTCACAGGCCATGGGAAGCAGGCGCCCCTCCCACCCAAGAGTAGCCAGAGAGACCTACCAGTTCTGGGGGAATCCGTGCAGACACAGCATGAGCTGCGCCCCCTCCTGGCCAGCTGTGACATAGTGCAAACGCAGCCCTGAGCTCTGCAAGGATGGGGAGGGGAGAGAAGGAAATGTTCATGCCCAGTCACTCAGGGGTCAGCTGCACCATGGCAGGAGCTGGGTGGCACCTCCAGGGCCTCTGCTGACCAATGGGGCTGCTGGGCTTAGCAGCTGGTGTCCCCCTGATTCAGGGGTGGGCAAACTTTTTGGCCTGAGGGCCACACCGAGTTTCCGAAATTGTATGGAAGGCTGGTTAGGAGAGGCTGTGCCTCCCCAAACAGCCAGGCCTGGCCTGCCCCCTCCCCCCGGGACTCCTGCCCCCTCCAACCCCCCCGTTCCCTGACTGCCCCCGGATCCTCCACCCCTGACTGCCCCCTGCTGCCCCATCCAACCCCCCCTCCTTCCTGACTGCCCCCCCAGGACCCCTGCCCCCATTCAACCCCCCTTTTCCCCACCCTCTGACCAACCTGACCCCCGCCCCCTGACCACCACCCCAAACTCCCCTGCCCTCTATCCAACCCCCCCTGCCCCCTTACCGTGCTGCCTGGAGCATCAGTGGCTGGCAGCGCTACAGCCGCGCCACCCAGAGCACCAGGACAGGCAGCTGCGCCACCCGGCTGGAGCCAGCCACGCCACCGCGCAGCACAGAGCACCAGGTCAGGCCATGGCTCTGCAGCTGCGCTGCCGCCCAGAGCATTGCGCCAGCGGCGCAGTGAGCGGAGGCTGGGGGGCAGGGGGAACAGTGGGGGAGGGGCCGGTGGCTAGCCTCCCCGGCCGGGAGCTCAGGGGCCGGGCAAGATTGTCCCGTGGGCCGGATGTGGCCCACGGGCTGTAGTTTGCCAACCTCTGCCCTTGTTTGTCTCATCCCAGACACTGGCCTTGTCTGCAGCACCTGCCCCAGCTTCCCCTGTGCCACAGCCCCACGTCAGCAAGAACCATGGGGGACAGCTGGGCAGGAGGCTGGCAGAGCCCCACTGGTACCAGCAGGCAAAGGGTTGACAGTTCCAACAGCCTGACAAACTCACTACACCGAGCACACCACTTAATGGCGTTTACCCAGCAATGACATCATGGGAGGTTTCCAATGGAAGGCGATGTCATCCCGCTCCTCAGAATCATTGCAGGTGGGGGGTATGGCTGATATTGAAGGAGTTGTGTATATGCATTGAACACATGGTTAAATGAGTGAAGTTAGTCTCTAAGCATCGTGTTACGCTTTTGTCTTGTGTCACCTTCCCATTTCCATCATCCTCGCTCGCTAGCTCTTAGCTCTCGCTCTTTGATACGACCTGTACGCCTGTTCTCACCCGACCTGGAACTCAGCCCTGTGGTGTTAGACAGGATGCTGAACCATCCCAGCTGGTGTGCGCTGTCCCTTGGACGGCTGACCTGCCAAGTCTCCGTGTTCAGTGGACAGGGGCTAGGCCCTACAGGGGAATGCTTCACAGGGGCTCCGGGACTGCGGTGCACCTATTGTTAACCTGCAAGGCAAAGGAAGGGCTGTCTGGGGGCTAACCGACTGGAGGTGGCAGGGAGCTGACACCCACTTAAGCACAAAGACTTCCTCTGGCTGGAGGCCGGGGGTTCCGAGGGGACTCATTCCTGGGCATCCCAAGAACCATCACAGGGGTAAGAGCTGCAGCCTGGACTCTGCAGGAGGATCTGTTCAGGGATTGACCCAGCCCCACTGTCCCCCCCCATCCCCTTCCCCCCACACAACCTTAAGCTGCAGGTAGCGGTGCTCCCCATAGGAGGCATCGGTAAGGCACGGTGGTGGCATCTCTCGCACCCTCCAGCGGAAGGCCCGACACGGCCCCTGGGTCAGCACCAGCCACGGCACCCACAGGCAGTAGGCAGCCCCCAGCAGGTAGGAGGCACTATGCTCGGCCAGGCAGTATAGGAGCTTGGAGAGCTTCAGCAGCAGGCAGGTGGGGACCAGCAGAAGGCGGTAGAGGGAGTGCGCCATCTCCTACGGCCCCAGGACTGCAGGGGGAACAGGCCAAGGAGGGAGGGGTCACACTGGGGGGCCAGCATGCCCTGGGCCTCTCCTCACAGCACCAGGGTGTGCTCACTAGCACTGAACATCCCACCTCCTGCTGTCACAGGGCCCATGAGCACCTGGAGTGGGGGGTCCTTAATGTACCGTGTGCCTTGTTCCCATCCCCTAGCCCAGCAGGGCCCCCGGACCATCCCACTCCCATCCCTAGAGGGCCCCCAGGCTGCCCTGCCCTACCCCGCTCTCCCCCACCCCAGCCCTAAATGGCATCCACATGTCAGCCTTGTAAACACGGGATAATACCAGGCCTCAGGCCAAGGGAGCATGTGGAACCGGACACTCCCCCAGCCCTGCAGGGAAAGCCCTGTGGAATCTGACAGGGTCCTACAGAAATTCCTCCAGCTGCCCAGCGAATGTGCCAGAGGATGGCACCTTCTGAGCTGGGTGTTTGGGGGCAGAGGGTTCTCACCTGAAATGGAAACACTGTCCTGGACGTCACACCAGCTGCACTCTGCTCCCATGGGCAGCACCCATGGGTCCCCCCAGCCCCAGGGTGAAGGGGGAGAGCACAGCAGGGGAGTTGTTGTGCAGCCAGGGAGGCCAGCCCACACAGAAAAACTGGACGAGCACAAGTCCATGTGGCCGGATGCACTGCATCCGAGGGTGCTAAAGGAGTTGGTGGATGTGATTGCAGAGCCATTGGCCATTATCTTTGAAAACTTATAGCGATCGGGGGAGGCCCTGGATGACTGGAAAAAGGCTAATATAGTGCCCATCTTTAAAAAAGGGAAGGAGGAGGATCCGGAGAACTACAGCCCAGTCAGCCTCACCTCAGTCCCTGGAAAAATCATGGAGCAGGTCCTCAAGGAATCAATTCTGAAGCACTTAGAGGAGAGGAAAGTGATCAGGAACAGTCAGCATGGATTCACCAAGGGGAAGTCGTGCCTGACTAACCTAATTGCCTTCTATGAGGAGATAACTGACTCTGTGGATGAGGGGAAAGCAGTGGATGTGACTTTAGCAAAGCTTTTGATACGGTCTCCCACAGTATTCTTGCCAGCAAGTTAAAGAAGTATGAGCTGGATGAATGGACTGTAAGGTGGATAGAAAGCTGGCTAGATCGTCAGGCTCCATGGGTAGTGATCAATGGCTCCATGTCTAGTTGGCAGCTGATTTCAAGCCGAGTGCCCCAAGGGTCGGTCCTGGGGCCGGTTTTGTTCAATATCTTCATTAATGATCTGGAGGATGGTGTGGACTGCACTCTCAGCAAGTTTGCAGATGACACTAAACTGGGAGGAGTGGTAGATACGCTGGAGGGTAGGGATCGGATACAGAGGGACCTAGATAAATTAGAGCATTGGGCCAAAAGAAACCTGATGAGGTTCAACTAGGACAAGTGCAGAGTCCTGCACTTAGGACGGAAGAATCCCATTCACTGTTACAGACTAGGGACCGAATGGCTAGGAAGCAGTTCTGCAGAAAAGGACCTAGGGGTTACAGTGGACGAGAAGCTGGATATGAGTCAACAGTGTGCCCTTGTTGCCAAGAAGGCTAACGGCATTTTGGGCTGTATAAGTAGGAACATTGCTAGCGGATCGAGGGACGTGATCATTCCCCTCTATTTGACATTGGTGAGGCCTCATCTGGAGTACTGTGTCCAGTTTTGGGCCCCAAACTAAAAGAAGGATGTGAAAAAATTGGAAAGAGTCCAGCGGAGGGCAACGAAAATGATTAGGGGGCTGGAGCACTTGACTTATGAGGAGAGGCTGAGGGAACTGGGATTGTTTAGTCTGCAGAAGAGAAGAATGAGGGGGGATTTGATAGCTGCTTTCAACTACCTGAAAGGGGGTTCCAAAGAGGAGGATCTAGACTGTTCTCAGTGGTACCAGATGACAGAACAAGGAGTAATGGTCTCAAGTTACTGTGCGGGGAGTGTAGTGAGCCGGTGTGGCTCCCCGCCGCCTCGGGCCGGAGTGAGGGAGCTCAGAGCCCACCCCCCAGAGGGTCAGGCAGCGACCCAGAAGTATAAAGGCTCGCCCTCAGTAAGACCCCAGCAGCCAGAGAGACCAGACGTCTCCAGCCTAGCTTGTGGCTGGGAAAACTCCGCGGCCCAGGGCGGCCGCTGGGCCTGCCCTGCGCCCGCTATCCGGAGGAGCTGCCGGACGCACCGATCAATCCCTGCCCTGACGAACCCATGGTCCTGGATCCCCCAGAGGCCGACACCAAGTAAGCCCTGAGGGGGAGTGTGGAATTAGCCAGGGGCAGCTGACCCCAGTCTGGCTGCAACATTGCCAGAGCCTATGTCAGTGTGTTGTGGCCAGGATCCCCACTGACTAAGCAGTGGGCCGTCTGCCGCTGCTAAGGCCCCAGGCTGGGATGCAGTGAAGTGGGAGGGCCTGCGTCCCCCCTGCCACCCAACCCGTGGGTGGCAGTCTCCCCCTCTCCCAGGCCTGTTGAGGCTTGGGGCCTACTATTGTTGCTCAGCCCTGACTGAGGCTCTGAGCTCCTGACGTAGCATTGTTGCCCGCTCTGAGCAGGGCCAGGCTTACCGTGTTCTTCCGGTTACAGCAAGAGCTGCCGAGGGAGACCCCACGGCCGGATGAATTTCCCAGGCTCACCGGTGTGTAGTGAGCCCCGGAGAGGGTCGAGCCCTGGCAAACCCTTGTACAGGGAGGTTTAGGTTGGATCTTAGGAAAAACTTTCACTAGGAGGGTGGTGAAGCAATGGAATGGGTTACCTAGGGAGGTGGTGGAGTCTCCATCCTTAGAGGTTTTTAAGGTCAGGCTTGACAAAGCCCTGGCTGGGATGATTTAGTTGGGAATTGGTCCTGCTTTGAGCAGGGGGTTGGACTAGATGACCTCCTGAGTTCCCTTCCAACCCTGATATTCTATTATCCTAACACCCACGAGGTACCTGAGCTAACCTTCCCCCTCCCAACTTTGCTGGGATCTGCAGACACAGGCACCAACATCTCAGCCCCAACAGCAAGAAACCGGCCCAGCCCAAGCCCAGGGAGCCAGCTCCTGCCAAGCTCCGAGGCCCCCAGTCCATCGTGCAGAGCAGCACGGAGGCAGCAGTCTGCCCTGAGGCCCCTGTGAGTGCTAGGAGGTCTCTGCCAGAGACGGAGAAGCTGGGTGAGTGGTGCTAGAGCCCTGCTGTGACGTGGGATGGAGAAGAGCAGAGCTGGCACCTTCTGTGCCACTGGACAGCATGTCATACACATCTGCACACCCGGCATGGACTGGCATAGCTGAGCCCTGCGTCACTCCCAGCCTGGAGTAGGAGAAACATCTGCGGGGACCCACAAAGGGGCAGCAACCACCAGGCCACTCCTGGCAGTGCCTGGACCAGGACCCAGATTTAGGTTCCCAGGTTTGGAAAGTTCAGTGAGAGTTTTAAACCGTGACAAAGATCTCGCTACCTCAGCCAGAAGGGACCTTTCTCACCTAGTCTGATCCCCAGCAGAGCCCAGGCTGCAGACCCCACCCAGGGACTCCTGCATGGACCCAGAACTGCCGGCTGAGGGATGGGGCTCTCACACACATCCCACCTCTGGGTGATGGCGAAACCAGCTCTTCCCCGGGGAAGTTGTTCCAATGCCAATCCTCCTCCCTGGCAAATATCTGTGCCTCATTGCCAATCTGACGCTATCTCAGTTCAGGTCCCAGCTGCTGGAATTCGTTCTGCCTTTGACGGCTAGGTTAGCGAGCCCGGCCAGCTGCCTACTTGCCCATGGAACCCACCAGGCTAAACTGGAACTGAACGTCTAGTGCAAGAAGTGAGCGAGAGAGCGTGCGTCTGTCTGTCTCCAACTCTCCCAGCGCTTCTGTATCCCCCAATGAGCAGGAGTAAAGGGCACAAGTCCAGTGCCTTTCCCTGGGCTCCAAAGCGAAGCGCTCCGGCAGTGCACTGGCTCAGGAGGCAGTGGCTTGGGGGGGTGACTCACTTGGACCCACTGCTGCACACTGGTCCATCCAGTGCCCAGAAGCCCCAGCCTCGAACCTGCACCCTGGCCTCTCAGATGGCGCAACAGGACTATAATGATCTGCCAACAAGGGAATTGTTTTTAAAAGCCAGGGGCCCACAGCTTTGACCCCCAGACATGTGTTCCCCCTGCTGGCCACACAGCAGGGACCACACTGCCCCCTCTGCCGAAGGTGGACTACCTCAGCACAGGATGGGGAGGGGGCAGAAGGAGAGGGGGAGGTGTCTCTACCAACTGCCAACACTCACCCACGCACCCAATGTCTGACCCCTGCCCTCTTCACTAGCCACCTCCTCCCCAGTTGCATTTAGTGCCTCTGGTTGCCCCCACTCTTTTACTATTGGCTCCCCCACCCCAAAGGGCTCAGCCCCTCTGTCCAGCTTGTAACCAAGTCTTGGGGCTTTTCTCTCCCACATCCTTCCCACTCGATAAACCTCTGGGTCCCTCTCAGCTACCACAGCCTCCCTTCCCCTCGGCCACCCCCAGTCTCACCTCAGCTCTGCTCCAGTTCAGTCTAACCCCGGCTGCAGACCAGCTTCTTCTGCATCCAGCTTGCTTTTCGGGCTCTGCACAAATACAGCCCAGCTCCAGGCCCCTCCCACCCTCTCTATTCCCTGCCCACGCTCTTTAATCTCCTTCACCCACTCCTGACTTCATGGCACCTGCACTGAATGCCGCACCACGGCCCCACCCAGGCCACAGGGGTCCTGGCACGGTGCAGCGTAGTGTACAGCACTAGCTCCTCTGGGCAGGGCTTGCCTCACTGTACACCACTTGCCTCACTGTACAGCACCATCCATGCCTGCCTTGGCCCCCGGCTCCTCCTCCATTGGGGGGTGTGTGTGATCTCCCTCAAATCTGCCCCCTGTGCCCGTCATATCCAGGTCCAGGAGGAAGAGAACACACATAGTGTCACAGCCCAGGGCCATGTCTGTCCAGCCATGACCAGGGGTTGAACCAAGAGCTGAACCCATGAGCTCACCGACAGCCGGGGACAGGCCCGTTCAGCTGAAAGCTCACTCTGTGGCTGGCCCTACAGAGCATGAGCCCCCCAGCTCAGATCAGGGCTCAGGCCTGAGGCAGAGGCTCTCCCCGCAGTGGGACTTGGCTGGGGCAGCCACAATGTAGCCCCTGGAATCCAGTTGGGGTCACAGGACCTAGAGGCAGAAGGGACCTCTTGGGGCATCGAGTCCAGGCCCTGCTACGGCAGGCAACCCCATCACCTGGTCCCTTCTCTGCAAGATGCCCCAGAGGGCAGGGCTGGGGGACAGCCTGTCCGATCCAGCCACGAGGCTCCTGGGGACACAGTGCACTCTAGGTCCAGTTTGCTGCCTCCAGAGTCTGCCTGAGCCAAGGCCTGGATTAGGCGTAGCCCAGACAAGGCGGTGGTGACACTAGCAGGATGTGGGTGTAACTGGGGGAGATGGCACTCCAACCAGGGAGCACTTCTTCATGGGCTACGCAGGCCTGTGGCTGGGGGCAGCCTCCCCGGGCACCTGGGTCCCAGCTGCAGCCTTGAACTCCAGGGGTCGGTGCTGTCTCTAGAAACTGGAAAGGGGCTGCCAGTGGCCCAGTCTCCACCATGACCAAGCCTCCCAAAGCAACTACAGCTCCGCCCTTCACACCCTTCCAAACCTGCCCCCTGTATTCCCAGTTCCTAGGGTCAGCTGTCCCAGTAATGCCCCCAGCTACAGCTCCAACCTCAGTCCTCTCTGATCCTGCACCCCATAGCCCCAGCCCCTTCTGAATCTGCCCTCTATAACCCCAGTACTAGAACTACAGCTCCGACCCGCAGCCCTCTCTGATGCTGCACCCCATAGCCTGAGCCCCCAGTTACAGCTCCGACCCCCAGACCCTTGTGAACCTGCCCCTCATAACCCCAGCTACAGCTCCAACCCCCAGTCCTCTCTGATGCTGCACCCCATAGCCTGAGCCCCCAGTTACAGCTCCGACCCCCAGACCCTTGTGAACCTGCCCCTCATAACCCCAGCTACAGCTTCCAACCCCCAGCCCTCTCTGATGCTGCACCCCATAGCCTGAGCCCCCAGTTACAGCTCCAACCCCCAGACCCTTGTGAACCTGCCCCCCATAACCCCAGCTACAGCTCCAACCCCCAGCCCTCTCTGATCCTGCACCCCATAGCCTGAGCCCCCAGCTACAGCTCTGACACCCAACCCCTTGTGAACCTGCCCCCCATAACCCTAGCTACAGCTCCAACCCCCAGCCCTCTCTGATCCTGCACCCCATAGCTGAGCCCCCAGTTACAACTCCAACCCCCAGACCCTTGTGAACCTGCCCCCCATAACCCCAGCTACAGCTCCAACCCCCAGCCCTCTCTGATCCTGCACCCCATAGCTGAGCCCCCAGTTACAGCTCCGACCCCCAACCCCTTGTGAACCTGCCCCCCATAACCCCAGCTACAGCTCCAACCCCCAGCCCTCTCTGATGCTGCACCCCATAGCCTGAGCCCCCAGTTACAGCTCCGACCCCCAGCCCCTTGTGAGCCTGCCCCTCATAACCCCAGCTACAGCTCCAACCCCCAGCCCTCTCTGATCCTGCACCCCATAGCCTGAGCCCCCAGTTACAGCTCCGCCTCCAGCCCCTTGTGAACCTGCCCCCCATAACCCTAGCTACAGCTCCGACCCCCAACCCCTTGTGAACCTGCCCCCATAACCCCAGCTACAGCTCCAACCCCCAACCCTCTCTGATCCTGCACCCCATAGCCTGAGCCCCCAGTTACAGCTCCGCCTCCAGCCCCTTGTGAACCTGCCCCCCATAACCCTAGCTACAGCTCCGACCCCCAACCCCTTGTGAACCTGCCCCCATAACCCCAGCTACAGCTCCAACCCCCAGCCCTCTCTGATCCTGCACCCCATAGCCTGAGCCCCCAGCTACAGCTCCGACCCCCAGCCCCTTGTGAACCTGCTCCGCCCTCTGACCCAGCCCCGGCCCTACCTACCTACCTGAGCTCTCAGCCCAGCCAGCCCGTTCCCTGCCGGCTCAAGCGCAGGCTCCGCCCTCATCCCGCTCAATGATTGGCCAGCCGACTCTCAGAGCGGTCGGTGGGCGCAGGAGTTCTCTGCGGCTGGGAGCCAATGAGAACGGGGGTGGGCGGGATCAGCGCACTCAGCCCCGCCCCCTGGTTGGGGACGCACGTGGGGAGCGCTCACGGGACGAGTGGAGGGCGCGATGGCCATTGGGCAAACACAGGCCGCGCATGCTGGGCCTGGGCCTCCCGGCCTAATGAGTCACGTGGCTCAAGGGCAGGCCTTGGGCCTGCTGGGTGGAGTTCAGCCCCCCCCTCTGCCCAGCTGCTGGGGGGCGGGGGGAGCTCCCCCCGCAGGGCCCATGTCTCAGTGATGCAGCACCCAGCACCACTGGGGCTGCCTGCTGCAGCCATATACCCCGAGCAATGACTGGGGGGCTCTCGCCCAGCCGGGGGTGGGGGGCTGGCAGCCAGGACGCCCGGCTCTGGCCCCAGCTCTGCTGCTGGCTGACTGCACACTTGGGCCAGCTCCCTGCTTGATGTCTCAGCTGCGCTGCGGGACAGGACTAGGGGGACCAGGCAGCTGGTTTTTGAATGGCACCTGCAGTCGAAAAGGACCCTGACAGCAGAGCGAAGGCAGGCTAGTCCCTACCTGTCCTGACTCCATGTGCTGCCCCCCCGGGAGCTGCGGGGGCAGTGCCTGCGGGCGAGAGCAGTGCAGAGTTGCCTGCTGTGCCTCCGCCTAGGACCCAGACCTGCTGACCACGGCCAGGGCGCAGCGCGGAGTCAGGACAGGTAGGAAGCCTGCCTTAATGCCCCCGCTGTGCCGCTGATTGGGAGCCACTGGAGGTAAGCCCGTGCCCCAACCCCAAGCCCCCCCCCCAACACAGAGCTCCCTTCTGTACCCCAAACCCCTCATCCCTCACCCCTGCCCCACACTCCAACTCCTTGCCCCAGCCCACACCCTGAACCCCTCTGCCCCAGCCTGGAGCCCCCTCCTGCACCCCAAACCCCTCATTCAGAGCCCCACTCCCAGTTAGAGCCCTCCCCCCACCCCAGCCCAGTGAGGGTTGGGGAGAGGGAATGTAGCAAGTGGGGGTCAGGGGCTCAGGGAAGGTGGGCATGGCCTTGGGGAAGGGGCAGGGCTAGGGTGTTCAGTTTTGTGCAATTAGAAAGTTGGCAACCCTAGACTAGGGGGCCCCGGGCTAGCCAGGCAGACTGCTAGCTTGCAAGACTCGGGGAGAAGAGGTGGGGATCCCATTTCCTGGGTAACTGAGCTGTGGTGTTTCTAACTCAAGGGCTAGGCAGGCAGATGGGTAACACCAGCCAGCATGGGCAAGGTCCTAGGGAGCCTGAGGGTCTGTGTTTCCAGCAGCATGGATTCACCTGCATTCATCACAGCGCAGACCTAGCTGTACTGCAAGGGTGGGCGCGGGGCTGTCAGAACACAGGGGCTGCTGGACTGGATTGGAGTTGAGGTCCATTTACCCCAGGATCCTCGCGTTGGCAGGGCCCAGCACCGGCTGCTGCAGAGGCAGGTGTCTGAGCCCTGCAGCAACAGCTGGGGGATAATCTACCCCTATGAAGATCTTGTGTCATAAACTCAGCAGCAGGAGGTTTTCTTTCTTCTTTCCCAAACTGTCAGCAGAGCTGTTAACTCCGGCTACTCCCGTTATCCATACACACGTCCAGTCTGTCAGGGAATGGTGTGACATTCTCGACCTCAACCCCATTGCACGGCCGGCAGATCACACGCTGAATGAAAACTGATCTTGTATCTGTTCCGAATGAGCTGCCTTCCTCTTGCGTTGAACATTCCCTTGGGTGTGTGTTGGGGGGAGTAGCCAGTGCTCAGTCCCTGGAACACAGTGGGAGCCCAATACACTCCATGGGACTGGGTTAATGCTTTTCTCCCCGCTTGGGCTCCAGGAGGCCTGGTATTGATTGTGATCACTGCAGGGCCCAGGTCACAGGCAGACAGAGGGGGGAGTAAGCTAAGAGCAGTCCATGGGGGAGCAGGGCTTGTGTGTCTGGGGCTGGACAGTGGGGATCTAAGGCAGATCACACGGGCCCTGAGACAGTGAGGAGATCCCGGCTCAGCTGCTCTGGGTGGAACCTTCAACTCCCATCTCAGGACTCCCTTGCACAGCCAATGATTCTATCTAGCCCCTGCCCACCTGGCTTGGCCAGAACATCTTTTTGGGTTAGAGAAAGGACCAGTGGCGACTTCCCAGCTCCCAGCACAAGGAGGGACTCTGGTACTGGGCTCTCTGTCCCCAGGAAAAGGAGCATCCCAGCACTAGGGGCCATTTCATCCCAGCCACGGTGCCCAAATGAAATAGATCTCTGCTCATCCCTCCAGCACCTCTGCCACTTTGTAACCTCCCTAGAGCCATCTCACTCCTAGGGGCAGAAGCATTGGTGCTGGAAGTAGGGATGCTGCCAAGCCTCTGACTTGAAGTGGTTCCCATCATATACAGGGTTTACAGTTCGGTTCAATGGCTCTCAGCACCCCCTGTATACCAATTGTTCCAGCACCTCGGGGCAGAAGTTATTGTACTTGGTTAAAAAAACAAAAAGTGCAATCAGAACCCCTTTTTTTAAACTTTATTTTTATGAGATGAGAAAAACCAAAAGAGAAGATGGAAATATCTTCTGTTGGGGTTCCCAGACCTGAAGAAGAGCTCTGTGTGGCTTGAAAGTTTGTCTCTCTCACCAACAGAAGTTGGTCCAATACATGATATTACCTCACCCACCTTGTCTCTCTAATATCCTGGGATCAACACAGCTACAACCAAACTGCGTACGAAAAACAAGATACGTATTTATGCACTTGTTCAGTATAAGAAATATTCAAGCATTCAAATAATTCAAAGATTCAGAACTATAGATCTTAATATGAAAGTGCTGGTCATGAAAATAACATATGTAACAAACACTGGTCATAAAACGCAACAGAGGGTCCTGTGGCACCTTTGAGACTAACAGAAGTACTGGGAGCATAAGCTTTCGTGGGTAAGAACCTCACTTCTTCAGATGCAAGTAATGGAAATCTCCAGAGGCAGGTATATATCAGTGTGGAGATAACGAGGTTAGTTCAATCAGGGAGGGTGAGGTGCTCTGCTAGCAGTTGAGGTGTGAACACCAAGGGAGGAGAAACTGTTTCTGTAGTTGGATAGCCATTCACAGTCTTTGTTTAATCCTGATCTGATGGTGTCAAATTTGCAAATGAACTGGAGCTCAGCAGTTTCTCGTTGGAGTCTGGTCCTGAAGTTTTTTTGCTGTAAGATGGCTACCTTTACATCTGCTATTGCAGATGTATTCCACCATGCTTTCAACAGCTTCCACCCCACCATCAACCTCAGCCTGGACCAATCTACACGGGAGGTCCACTTCCTGGACACCACCGTACAAATAAGCGATGGCCACATTAACACCACCCTATACTGAAAACCCACCGACCGCTACGCCTACCTTCATGCCTCCAGCTTCCACCCCGGTCACACCACACGATCCATCGTCTACAGCCAAGCACTGAGGTACAATCGCATCTGCTCCAACCCCTCAGACAGAGACCAACACCTACAAGATCTTCACCAAGCATTCTCAAAACTACGATACCCACACAAGGAAATAAAGAAACAAATCAACAGAGCCAGACATGTACCCAGAAGCCTCCTGCTACAAGACAGGCCCAGAAAAGAAACCAACAGAACTCCACTGGCCATCACCTACAGTCCTCAGCTTAAACCTCTCCAACGCATCATCAGTGATCTACAACCCATCCTGGACAATGATCCCTCACTTTCACAGACCTTGGGAGGCAGGCCAGTCCTCGCCCACAGACAACCTGCCAACCTTAAGCATATTCTCACCAGCAACCACGCACCGCACCATAACAGCTCTAACTCAGGAACCAACCCATGCAACAAACCTCGATGCCAACTCTGCCCACATATCTACACAGCAACACCATCACTGGACCTAACCAGATCAGCTACAACATCACCGGCTCATTCACCTGCACGTCCACCAATGTTATATATGCCATCATATGCCAGCAATGCCCCTCTGCTATGTACATTGGCCAAACTGGACAGTCACTACGCAAGAGGATAAATGGACACAAGTCAGATATCAGGAATGGCAATATACAAAAACCTGTAGGAGAACACTTCAACCTCCCTGGCCACACAATAGCAGATGTAAAGGTAGCCATCTTACAGCAAAAAAACTTCAGGACCAGACTCCAAAGAGAAACTGCTGAGCTCCAGTTCATTTGCAAATTTGACACCATCAGATCAGGATTAAACAAAGACTGTGAATGGCTATCCAACTACAGAAACAGTTTCTCCTCCCTTGGTGTTCACACCTCAACTGCTAGCAGAGCACCTCACCCTCCCTGATTGAACTAACTTCGTTATCTCCACACTGATATATACCTGCCTCTGGAGATTTCCATTACTTGCATCTGAAGAAGTGAGGTTCTTACCCATGAAAGCTTATGCTCCCAGTACTTCTGTTAGTCTCAAAGGTGCCACAGGACCCTCTGTTGCTTTTTACAGATTCAGACTAACACGGCTACCCCTCTGATACTGGTCATAAAACGAAACCTGACATTTTCTTGGATAATGGTGTCTGAGTTTTTCCACAAAGACATCCAGGGTCAGTTCTGAAGTAAAAGCATTTTCATATGACAGGACAATTAGGCTTCCCTTTCTTTCATGGGTCATGCTCATCCTTTGGTGTGATACCATTATTTTCAAACAAGAAAAGGAAATGTTACAAGCCACAGCTGATGCTCCAAACAACAAGACTACTACAGACATTTTTAAAATGCCATGGGAAAGCCTCCTTTAATTCCTTGGCAACAGCTCAAACTTCTTCAGATGCTTTGCAATTTCTCGTATCTGTCAGCGGTTTAAAGAAAGGCATTTCAGCTTTCACCTTCTCAATCTCTAATCCGAGCAAGCACACAGTGATTCCAATTTCAAGACTTCTGGAGAGCTGGTGGAATAGGTTGCTGACAAGGTTTTGTATAACATGGAGTTCTCCTCAGAAAATCACCAGTGGTTTCATCAATCAATTCCTGAGAAATCTGGGACCACTGATGCCCATTTATGCTTTGGAATCCTGGTAAGTGCTCAATGACTATGAAATCTTGACATTTTGGGAGCGGTACCGTGGCTTTTTGGGTGGCACTTCTTAATATTGATGCTTCATCACATGCATCTTTCAAAACGGTGCTTGGGTGAAATCTCAGAAAAAATCTTCAAATGTCTCTTTGGTTGAAGTTCTTCACAGGCAAGTTATCAATTCACCTACATTAGCAAGGCACATTGGGTCCTTTAGAAGGTAAACGTTCACAGGAGCAAAATCTTTTAAAATCATTCTCATAACCTCAGCTAAGAACAAGAATTTGGATGATTCTGTAACTGCCAACAGCCCTCTTGCTTCAATGGACATATCCACTCACAAATGTTGACAGAAAACTCTGAATCTCTTCCCAATTATTGAAGATTATTCCCAAGATTTTCAAGTGACCTGTCCAGCTTGTTTCCATGAGTTTTTGCAGGTGCTGCCTATGTACAGAAGACTCACCTTGGGTCTGTGAAAATAATTTGTATAGAGTTACAATTTTAGAACATATTTGGCACTGCTGAGTTCTTTCTTCCCACACACGAGTAACCACCAGATGTAACTGATGAGTCAAGCACTGAGTGTCAGGTATTTGCTTGTTTAATTTCTCTTGCAAAAGCATTTGTGCCCTTCCTTTGCATGGAATTGATAACTTGCCTGTGAAGAACTTCAACATAACTTTGAACATAACTTTGGCACCATCAGAGCAAGAACAAAGTATTTTGAGGGTCAAGACTCAGTGGAGGTCTTTCAAAATTTATTGTGAGAGATCTTCAGCAGTGAGGCCATGCAATGGGGCTAGTCCAATAAGTCCTTGGCTTTGCCATCAACAGAGTAGCATAAAATGGTGGGAAATTTTCTATATTCACAGCATCCCTTGTCATGTCACATGGCAGGCAGAAGAACTGGACACCACCATTTTTCAGAATATTTTCAACAATATCTTTCAAAACTATCCTCATAATATCGATTATTTCATTCTGAATCTCAACAGAAATGGACTTTGCATTTTTCAGAGCGGTTTTCAGCGCATCCTTGAATTTTGGTTCTTGTCCTGCAGTAAATCTATGCAGATGGAAGAAAATTCCGGATGAACGGTTTAGAGTAGGTCTACACTTAAAATGCTGCATCAGCACAGCTGCAGTGCTCAAGGGAAGCTGTTCCTACGCCGACAGTGTTGACGTCACTAGGCCTCACCGTAGGTAACTTGAGAGGGTGGAAGGCCACTAAGTGTCAATGAAGCCTTCCTGCACTAGGCCTAAGTGAACCAAACTCTATCCTTCCATGTTTAAACTCTAATCAACCTCAAAAGCCAGCCAGGTGCAATTGGAATATGTAAGCAACCAGTTATCTGTGTGCAACCCCCTGCTCAAGCAGTAATAATGAGGCCTGCATGTTTCTGGCTGAAGGGAAAAAGGACAAGATAACGGTTTAAAGAAGTTACTAACAAGCTAGGCTTATAGCTGCCAAGAATGACTTAACTATTACCAGGGACAGGAGGGGTAGAGGGAGGAATGGGGGGGGAGAAAGGGAGGGCTAGAGGGGAAAGGGGGGGGTGAGGCTTAACTGCAAAATGTATAAAAGAAGAAAAACTGTTCCTGTTAATGTGCTTGATTTGAGACTTGCCAGTCTCCTTGCACCGCTTTGGGATCCCAAATAAACTTTGTTTGCTTCTCCCCCTTGTGTGTTTATTGGCGCGAAGCACACCGGGCAACAAACCCACTGTTGCTGTCCTCGAGCACACCTGTGCTGGCAACAGTTTTGGCGCCCAACGTGGGGCTCGAGGCTGAAATTTAGCCTTGCCCGGACCCCTCTCGGAGGTCGACAGATTGCGGCGACGCCCGACGCCCAGCGCGCACCGGTGACTTTACCGGGGGCCTCGGCGAAGACGTGGTTTGGTCGACCCCAGAGGGCACAACGGTGCAACGCGCTCGAGTAGTGGAGAAGCAGCTGCGGGCGACGGTGGGGAACCGGTCCCGTGGATAGGGCGACGGTGCAGAACCGGACCCTTGGATAAGGTAGGAACAGTCCAGTGGGGACTTCATCTGTCTTGACCTGGGGACGCCCAGTGTCTACCTGTTATGACCTGGGGACGCCCAGTGTCTCCCTATGGGGCAGGGACAGAGTATGGCAGGCAGGGCAAGGTGTACACCCTTGGAATGCATTCTGGTGAATTGGAAAGTGTTTGGCGCAAATCCAATAACTAAAAGTAAACTGAAAAGGTTCTGTACAGTAGACTGGCCTCAATATCAGCTAGAGGACCAGGAAAGGTGGCCACGGGAAGGATCACTTAATTATAATACGATCCTTCAATTACTTCTGTTTTGTCGGCAAACGGGTAAATGGAATGAACATATGTATGTACAGTTGTTTATGTTGCTAAGAGATAGGTTAGATATTTTGCAAAAGTGTAATTTGACTCCGACAGGTTCGGTAGTAGCTACTGTTAGTCCCCAGAACCCCCCCACAGCTGTAATGGCAGGTCCGGTGTCCCCTTCGGCTATCACACCCCCACCATATAAAGACAAGGTGTCTCAGGTCCCAGAGATTGCCCCCTCGGTGGAATTTTATCCGTTGATCACTGAGACCGTGGTGTCCAGACATGGCTCAGATAGGAATCAGGCCACTACTATGCAGGTTTACACCCATGTGCCTTTTAACCCGGTGGACCTAGCAGCCTTTAAGGCACAGGCAGGGGAATTCTCTACGAACCCAAGCAAGTTTATCTCGGTCTTTGAAGGGTGCCTGGCTAGCTGTAAGCCTGACTGGGATGATTGTAATGTCCTTATGCGGACCCTGCTGTCTGAGGTGGAGCGTAATCAGGTTGTGTCTAAAGAAAAGGAAAAGAGGCAGGCGAAAATGATGGTTGCAGCAGTACAGGCCGGTGGCAGGGGAAAATTCCAGGAAGGTGGAAGGGACCGGGGAATGAGAGGACGTGGGCGCCCTGGCTCACAGGAAAGGCGTCTGGGTCGCAACCAGTGTGCCAGATGCCGGAAGGAGGGACATTGGAAAAATGAGTGCCCCAAAAGGGAAGGTACCCCTATGATGGCAGCGGAGGATCAAGAATAGGAGTGTCAGGGGAGACGGACTATCCTGCCCCCGGAACCCTGAGTAAAAATGCGGGTGGGAGATTCGGACATAGACTTTTTAATAGACTCTGGAGCTGCACGAACTGCCGTAAACCAACCCCTGCAGCTGCCTGTGTCAGAGTCCCTCACTGTGGTGGGTGCTACAGGGAAAGGAACCAAGTGCCCAGTATATGCCCCAGCGGAATGTGCTTTGGGAAACAGAACTCTATCTCACAAACTGGTTTACCTCCCTGATTGTCCAACGCTTCTACTAGGACGGGACCTGCTTTGTTGCTTAGGAGCCACCCTGCATTTCACCCAAGATGAAATAACCCTCACCTTACCCCCAGAGAATACCTGGATAATGACCCTTGCAATTGAGCCCTCAGACATGCAAGCCCCAGAGTGGAGCAAGTGGGAAGACAAAAGGAGGGTTAAAAAGCAGCTTTGCTAGACAGTGTGGGCCCAGGGATTTAAAAATTCCCCCACTCTGTTTGGCCAGGCCCTGGCCAGAGACTTGGAAGAGTGGGACAATGAGGACAGGGTCCTCCTCCTGCAATATGTGGATGACTTGTTAATGGCTGCTGTGGGTCTCATCCCTTGCCTTAAAGCCACTGTAAGCCTCCTGAACTTTGTTGGACTCCTCAAAAGTGGGTGTGCTCGTCCTGGTTTGTTGCTCCAAAGCTCTGTATAGAAGTTATTTTACTGGAAGGGTGTATAATGGCAATGTGTATGTGTTCATTGTTGGGAAAAGGTGTATAAGTGAAGAGTGGAAGTTTCCTTTGTAAGTTAAAAGAAGCCAAGAAGGAGAGAAGGAAAAAGAACAGAACGAGTTAACTGAGGGAAAAAATATAGCTAGCAAGCTCAGTCCAAAGATAAGATGCTGGCACCATCCAAGGACACTACCCAGAGCTAAGACTTGGCCGACAGCCAAGAAAAGGGGGGGCCTGAATGGGCCCAAGCAACTATGAGATCTGCAAAACACTGTCAGGCATTAATGAAATGTGTTAGGTTTCTTTTCTCACAGAAAAAAGACGTGCTAACCAAAGACCCTAGCAGCCCTGGCACTCATTGAAACAAGGAGACTGAGTCTACGTAAAGTCCATCAACGAAAAACTGCTTTGGCTCGACACTGGAAAGGCCCTTTCCAAGTCCTGTTCACCACCAACACCGCTGTGAAGTACCAAGGACTGCCCATCTGGACCCAGGCTTCTCACTGTAAAAAGACCCCTCCACCTCGGGAGGACTCTCCGACTGATGATAAGCCTATTTAAAGACAGGGTGATGTGCTAGTAACCTCTCCCCTGTATGATGCTGAACAGGAAAAGAGAAGAAGGAACGCTTGCTTCATTGAAACCACAAAGTCCAGGAATTCCTGACTACAAAAGACATTAAGAACTGACCCTGGTGAAGAAACAAAGAATTATACGCTGGCAGGGAGGCTCTTAGACCCCTGGCCTCCCAGGTACAGGCTGAATGTCTAGTCTGCCAAAAGAACAACCCTCGAGCTGGAGTGTCAGTGCCATCAGCCACTCTGGAACCTACCCCAGGTCCGGGGCTGGTTTGGCAAATAGACTTTACTGAGTTCCCCCGGACCCAAGGATTCAAATACCTTTTCGTCTTGGTGGATCGATTCAGCGGATGGCCTGAAGCCTTCCCACGCCATAACACTGCCAAGACGGTGGCTCTGAAATTTGTCAAGGAGATCATTCCCCGCTTCGGACTCCCCCAGTGGATGGAATCTGACAACGGAACACACTTCACATCCCAAGTTGTTCAAAAGATATCGGATGCCCTGCAAATCCCCTGGAAGCTCCACACTCCATGGCGACTGCAGGCCAGTGGAGTAGTGGAACACACAAATCAGACACTTAAGCGGCACCTCTCAAAGGTGTGACAAGAGGCTTCCCTTAAGTGGCCTGATGCCTTACCCCTTGTTTTGCTCCACATGCGCGCTCTCCCAAAGGGCAGGTTAGGGCTCAGTCCCTTCGAGATTATGTTTGGAAGGGCATGGCCTATGAACGGTACACCGGTTCTGGCAGGGGAGTGGGAAATGGGGTGTGGCTTTTTATCTCAGTACATGTGCTCTCTGTCTGCTGTTCTCTGTTCTCTCCACAGGTATACCAGAGATTTGCAGCCTCTCCCGCTGGATGCCCCTGTCCATTCCTTGCAGCCAGGCAATTCCGTTCTCGTTCGGACCTGGAAGGACAAGCCTCTCCAAGAGAAGTGGAAGGGACCCCACACCGTCCTGCTGGTCTCCCACACAGCAGCAAAGGTCAAGGGACACAAGAACTGGATTCAATCACTCCAGTCTGAAGGCAGTGCCCGCTCCTGAACGGTGGACCGTCCAGCCTACGGAAAAGGACTACCAGCGACGACCTGAGACTTAAACTGTTATTCAAAAGACAATAAGGCCTGCTGGGAATGCCCTGTGGTCTCTTTGGACAGTCGCAGCGCACTCCCCGTGAAAACTCTAAGCATTGGTTGTGTTTACTCTCACAGGGCCAGCCTAACCTGGTGGCCTGGTCCTTTTGTTTTTAATCTGCCTACTATTGGTAATTGATATTTTGTGGGTATTTGGGGAATTGTAATTGTTAGGCCCTAGGGTCACCTGCCCAGCATGAGTTCAGGTCCAGGGTCTGCCACAGTGGTATTCTTTGCCATAGGGACACTCCTCTCGTTACCTCCCGTTTTCCCCCCAGGCACATGTGGGATGGAAAGGGATCCCTACTAACTTGGAAACAAACACATATGAGTCCTTGAAGGTTTGCTTTGCCCAAGAGTTTAACCTCTCTAACTGCTGAGTATGCTCCCAAATCCCGCACCACGCAGCAGGGTTACCCTGGAGGGTGGTCCCCCAAAATTGGTCAGATATCTGTTGGGGATGGTTCAGTAGGGGAAGAAATACCTCGGGTACCCCCTTGTCACAAAACTGTACCATTGAATCCCAGTATGCATTAAGGGACAACCCCTGGCCACCCCAGGCAGCGTAAATCTTTGTATGCCACCTCAGAGCCCATTAAGGAAGAAGACAGGTTGGGTATGATCCTCCTCCCATCCTATGGGGTGGGATGGCTAACCCAATTTTATCGTAGGCTCTCTGTGTTTCTCACCAAGTATGCCAATAAGACCTTAGCCATAAAAAAGAGCCTTAACTCAAAGCTATACCAGCTCCGGTTGCTGTCCCTGCAAAACAGACAGGCCTTAGATTATGTTTTAGCCTCCCAGGGCGGGGTGTCTGCCCTTATTGGGAATGAATGTTGTACTTATGTCCCAGAAAACTCACAGGACATTAACAAGCATGTCCTGTCGGCCGAACAGGCTTTCAAGCAGTGGAAGGCCCAGGAAAGGAAACCCACAGTTTTCGATTCCCTTTGAAGTTGGTTGCCCAACCTAGGAGGACTGGGGGGTGGCCTTGTGCGTCTCCTCCTCACTGGTGTGGTACTGAGCCTGGTCACCCTCCTCCTGATTGCTTGTTTTAAATTGCTCCTCCGTAAGCTTTGTGCCCCCCGTTCCCCAGAAATCCCGGCATACCCTCTCATTGAAAACCCCAGCTTCATAGCACTTAATCATATCTTGTCCACAGAATATGAGAAAACTCAGCCAAAAGCTTGTTGAGTATTCTCAAAGGAGGGAGTTGTTGACGTCACTAGGCCTCACCGTAGGTAACTTGAGAGGGTGGAAGGCCACTAAGTGTCAATGAAGCCTTCCTGCACTAGGCCTAAGTGAACCAAACTCTATCCTTCCATGTTTAAACTCTAATCAACCTCAAAAGCCAGGTGCAATTGGAATATGTAAGCAACCAGTTATCTGTGTGCAACCCCCTGCTCAAGCAGTAATAATGAGGCCTGCATGTTTCTGGCTGAAGGGAAAAAGGACAAGATAACGGTTTAAAGAAGTTACTAACAAGCTAGGCTTATAGCTGCCAAGAATGACTTAACTATTACCAGGGACAGGAGGGGTAGAGGGAGGAATGGGGGGGGAGAAAGGGAGGGCTAGAGGGGAAAGGGGGGGGGTGAGGCTTAACTGCAAAATGTATAAAAGAAGAAAAACTGTTCCTGTTAATGTGCTTGATTTGAGACTTGCCAGTCTCCTTGCACCGCTTTGGGATCCCAAATAAACTTTGTTTGCTTCTCCCCCTTGTGTGTTTATTGGCGCGAAGCACACCGGGCAACGAACCCACTGTTGCTGTCCTCGAGCACACCTGTGCTGGCAACAACAGCATAGTTAATCCACCTCCCCAGAGACAGTAGCTATGTTGGCAGTAGCCGCTCTCCCATTGACATCGCGCTGTCTACACGGCGGCTAGGTCAGTATAACTAAGTCACTCAGGTTAGTGTAAGTAAGTGACGTTGTTAAACCGATATAGGTCTGTAGTGTAGATCTGGCCTTAGTCTCTGAAGTTGATCTCGTGATATCCTCTCAGAAGCAACTCGTTTATCACAGCAAACTGGATAATTTTTGCTAAGGTTTTAAAATACTGTTTCTTACCATTCGTGAGGATGAGACAAAAGCAGCAATTGTAGCACCTGAAAAAAAGTTGATTAAAATAAGCATCACATTCATAATTCAGTGTTGTTGAGCGAGTGAGTAAACTGAAATCATAAAATTTGTCAATGTTTTGTATGCTGGATCTGCCACATCAAATCTTGGAGGTTCCTCAAGTTTCTAGGGGCTGAAAAGCCTGTTTGGAAAAGGTTTTTTTTCTCCTTGTCTTGGCACATTCACTCATGGTTATTCAGGGTGGGGAAAAATCCCTCCTTTCTTAGTTTTCCAAGACTGGGGCTTTCTTTTCCAATTTCAAGCTGTTGCAGTGTTTTCCCATTAACTTTAATGGCCCACCATTGTCTTTTCCTGGGTCGTACTATGCTAGTTACTAGGAGCTAGTCTCTGGAGGGGAAGGCGGCCCCTCCCTGCCTGTAGTGAGGTGGAGCTGAATGTTGCGGCACAAATGATGAGTGTTACATATACATGTAAGCAGAGTCAGGATGAGCTCTACCCTGACATCTGGTGGTGAATTATGGCGAGTGTGGAAAAGAACTTCAGGGGCTGATCTTGTTTGCATAGGCACACCCACCACCTAGCATGAGCCCACAGCAACCGAAAGTGGTTACTTTGGCTGGTGTGGGATCCCCAGTTTCTCTGTTATTGGGGCAGGAAGAATAAATTGTTGTTACCCTGATTATGTGAATCAACGCCAGTGGAACTGTTGTATGACAGAGACACTCACCATTAACTAAGTAGCACTTGCTAGACAAGGAGCATGGGTTCCAACTCCCAGTGAATGGAGAGTGGCAGGGGACAGGTATTTGTACTTGATGGTATGGGCCCCCTTCGAGAGCCTGAAACAACAATTGCACCATCTTCTCTCTCTTGCATTGCGTTATCGAATAGCAGAGCTAATTTTTATTACATTAAGAGTCTAGTTACAGGCTGCTGAGCTGAATTCGCTTTGGGCCAATGGTGCACCAGCACTGGGGCTGCCTTACTACAAGCTGAAATCCCTAAGAGCTGAGTGCTGTGTTAACTAGTAGGGGAGCCTGAAGATTTATTGCTAAGCGGCTGGCAGAGCAGAGCACTTTGTGGGACGGTTGGTGTGGCCCACGGGATGGCGAGCGGAGCAGTTTGTGGGACGGCTGGAGCGGCTCACAGGACATCTGGAGGAGCGGAGCAGCTGGTGGTGAAGGCTGCAGCAGAACCCCATGGAGAGGCGGGGCAGTTGGCCTCGGACCATGTAAGGTGCCCCTTAATACCCCGCGTGCCCCTTTCTTCCCCCCATTTCTACCCAGGCTGGGGACGGGGTCAGGTAAGACTCTGCAGATAAACTTTTCAACTCTGGGGCTGCACTGACCAGGGACAGAGACTTTTGGGGTGTGGGACTTTGGGGGTGGGTCTTTTGCTCATGGTTTGTGTTATTAATCCTGTTTGTGGTGTTTTCCCAATTTAATGCTGATGTCGTGTACCTCATTTTATTAAATATTTTCTGCTACGCTCAGACTCCGTGCTTGTGAGAGGGGAAGTGTTGCCTCTTAGAGGCGCCCGGGGGGTGGTATGTAATTGTTCCAGGTCACTGGGTGGGGGCTCGAGCCGGTTTTGCATTGTGTTGTAGATTCATAGATTCTAGGACTGGAAGGGACCTCGAGAGGTCATCGAGTCCAGTCCCCTGCCCTCATGGCAGGACCAATACTGGTGTTATTGAAACGGAACCCCTAGATATTGAATGGGCAGAAGGGTTACATACACAAATGCAGTCTGTACACATCTCATAATGACCTTCGGGTCAGAACATTACAAGCCTTCATAAGAGACTTGACCTGACATATTTACACACAATGCATGCAGCCAGTAGATTAAATTGCACATTCTTTGGGGGGGTTTAGATCCCCTGTTCTCCCCTTGGGGTGTCTAGATCCTGATAGTCACAGAAATGTAGAAATAGCAACAGATTCTCTTTGCCTTGCTGCAGTCCAATCAGCCATTGCATTCATATCTGATTAAGCCTTTGCCCAGAGAAAGGGCATTTTTCCAATTGCAAAATCCAGATGTGATAAAAACCACATCAGCTCCCCTTCCACCAGTATTGTGCATACATCGGCCAAGGAAAACAAAAGGCCTTATCAGCTTTAACAGAGATGGGGCTCACAACCCTGTTGCCTGTCAACGTAGCGCCAGCTCTACAATCCAAAGTTAAATTGACCCAGCTATGTTGCTCAGGGATAGGAAAAATCCACACCCCTGTGTGCCATAGTTAGGTAGACCTAGCCCCCCGTGTAGACCAAGGGGCCGGAGTCCTCCCAAAAGTGAGGGGGCCAGGGGTCCCCACCCCTGCCCCTCAGACCCCACTCCCAGCCAAGCTGGAAGCTGGAGCGGGGCCGGGGAACCCACACACACACACGGGGTGGGGGGGGGCAAAAACAGCCTACTGCCCGCCCTCCAGACCCCCTGCCCAGGGCAGGTGGAGGGACCCAGGCTCGCCACAGCTGCCCACCTGGCTCTTGCCGTGGTCGGGCTGCGGTTCTGAGGGTCCCCCCCAGCCAGAGCTGGGTTGAGGAGAGCCGTGCAGGCAGCTGTGGGAAGCTGTTGCGGAGTCATGGACCCTCCACCTACCGGGGGAGTGGGGACACGGCCGGGGGCTGCTCTCAAGCCTCTCTGCACTGCAGGCAGGTGGAGGGTTCGCTGCGGCTCCCCACAGCTGCCCAGGCTCCCCGGCTGGCTTGGCGGGAGGGCGGGGTCTCAGGGGGAAGAGGGGAAGGGGGCAGGGTCTGTCCGCCCTAGTGAAAAGTGGATGGGCCAGGCCCCCCCCCCGGTTCCAGCACCACTGGTGTAAACAGAGGCCTGATCTACACTACAAGGTTAGGGGTGATGAAAGGACAGCGTACATCGACCTAACCTCGTGCGTAACTGCGAAGCATCTTCACTCAAATTTGGCTCCCACTGACGTAAGTGCCTCTCTACACCGATTTTGTAACCCCACCTTCCCGAGCGGCAGACAGTCGTGGTCGCTGTAGCTAGGGCGATGCAGTGTTGGTGTAGATGTTGCGTTGCTTATGTCACTGTTACTGGCTTTCAGGAGCTGTCCCACAGTGCCCCACACTGACGATACCATCAACACAAGCGCTCCTGGTGAGGACACACCCCGCCGGCACAAGAAGCCAAGCGTGCGCGCACACAAGCGATTTAATGACTGCCGTGCCTGTGTGCCGACATAAGTTAGGTCAACATAATTTTGTAGCATAGACATGGCCAGAGCTAGGTCAATGGATGAATTCTTCTGCCGACCTAGCTACCACCTCTCGGGGAGGTGGATTAATGGCGCCAAAGGGAGAAACCCCCCCCACCCATCGCTCTGATGAGTGTCCACACTGATGAGCTACCATGGCGCAGCTGCGGGGCTGCCGCTGCTGTACCGTTTCGAGGGTAGACAAGCCCTAGGAGTTCCCCTTGACCCTGCAGTAGCGTTGCAGTCCCTGGGCAGTCCTTCTAAGGTTGCTTCTGGGCTCGAGGAACCTTCCAGCTCTGGGCAGCCCATCCACACTCTCTTGTGCTCTAAAAGCAGCTTTCTCCTTTCCCTCAGTTCGAAAGGACTCTTTCCTCTCTGGACAGGTAGGCAGGGTCTGGCATGGAAACTCCAGCATCGACCCCTGCGTCCCCACTTTGTAGGGCTCCCTGCAGAGGCCCCTCTCTGCAGACACTTTCTTACCAGGGTTACCCATCTTTTATTGTAGCAGCAACACAATGCAGTTGCCAAACTTCACTTAGCTGAAACGCAGTCAATAATACGGCCCGCTGGCCCCTTAGGCCTACAAGGACTCACCTGAGGAAACTCAGATTAAGAAACAGGGATGAGGGGACTGGAACACATCTTCTTCCGGGGATGGAGGGGTGGGGAGGGCAGGGCAAAGAAATTGAGGGCTATGGGCCTGAGACAGGCTCACCCACCATTTGCCCCATTGGAGTTTGCCCTGCACAGCATGGAGCCTTCTACCCTCTGGGGGATCAGCCCTGGGGCAGCTGCTGGGATGGCTGCCATCAGCAGCTGGAATGGGGGCAAACACGTTGCAGGCTGGGGCTGCATGGGACTCAGCACAGCCACCTCGTCATGGAGCCAGCTGCACTGGGACTTGGTCTCCTGTTGATAAGGCAGCTGGGAATTCGGGTGCAGACCGGACATGGAGTTTGTGGCTCATCATGAACCAGAACCCAGTGCCACCCGCGGGCAACGCTGGAGCCCTGCACCAAGCCACACGCCAAGGCTGGAATTCACCAGCAGGTTCATTACCAAGTGGTGAAGCACAGTGGCCCCTTCAAGCCTGGCCACAACCCAAGGGGCCATGGGTCATGGAGCAGCTCAGCTCCAAAGGCCAGAAACCCAAGGCCCAGCCAGCATGTGTGTCTGCCAGGCCCAGATCTGTTGTTTGCCAGGGATCAGTGAGGGGGCGAGCGTGGGGTTGAACAGGATAACCTGCCCCTCCCTGCAGCCTCCCAGCACCAACCCAGGGAGGGACCTGCCTTTGCCTCTTATCACCAGCCCGGTGTTTGCTCTTCAGCATGGCGATGGTGTTGTCTCCATACACACTTGTCCAGAGCCAACAGGCCCCTCCAGCTTGGCACAGTTGCAACCACCACCACACCCACCCTTCCCTTCTGACCGCATGGCAGCTCAATTTCATCCCTTAGATGGAAACTCTCCTCTACCTTCCTTGGTATTCACATGCAGGGCATCTCAAACTGAGTAATGCATTCCAAGCATTCTCCCATCCTGAATGGCACCAGCTCCAAGATGCACCCTAAGAGCTGGCCAGACTGGTTCTAAAGTACCTGGCCCAACAAGAACCCAGCCGCCCACGAGCTCCTGAAGCATCTGTGGGTGTCAGGGAAAAGGAAGACGAGTTTACACCTTGGACAGGGGCTGTGGTTCTTCGAGATGTCTCCCTGCCCCACAGGATGCTCTCACCGCTAGGGCACCTCCTCCTGTCCGCACTGGGGATTAGCTTTTTCCAGGTCTGACACCCCCCTCTGCTGGTCACCACACACCTGCTGCCTCCTCTCTCTCTCACCCTCTTCTGCCAGGGTGCTCTGTCATCGTGGCTTGGCCCTCCGGGCAGGTCGTGTGTGTTTCCCTTTCTGAGGTATCAAAGTCTCTTCCTCCAAGATGGCCATCACCCCGTCACCTGCCTGGACCAGGCCTCTTCCCCAGTGGCTGGTAGGGGAACCTGGGCCTGCTGTCTAGTCTGGGTTCCAGCTTAGGAACCCTCTGATCAGCAGCCAAGGTCTGCACCCCCTTAAACCTTGCCACCTTTTCCTGCACCCTGCCACCTAATTTCCTTCTTTCCCTCTCAACTGTCCAGAGTGGCTACAGACTCCTCACTGCAGCCCCATTCTACTGCCAGCTTCCTGGCTTTAGCTTACCTCGCCTGCTCCTTCCCATCTGGGGTGGAGCATTATTCAGGGATTACTTAGGCCAGCTAATTCCCCTCAGCTGTGGCCTATCCAGATAATTGGTCTCATTAACCCCTTCTAGGCTGATGTGCTATGACCACCCCATCACAGGCCCCCTATAGGTGCTCCACTTCAGGTGCGTATGCGCCTCTTGAGGCCTTGTCTGGAAATTTTCCATTAGAATCTGTTCAGTCCGCTCATGCGCTCTATACAACTGCGCTCCGAGGGCTGTGTAGGCCAACTGCCATCAGCAACTTCTCTATCCAAACATCCAACCAAAACAGTCCAAAGCAGAGGGGAAGAAGGGCAGGCAGTGGAGCAGCCATATGGACACACGCCTCAAAGAACCAGTTAGTGCACAAGGTGAGTAACCTTTTCTTTGAGTAGCGTCCCCGTGGGTGCTCCACTTCAGGTGACTCCCGAGCAGTATCCTCACAGGGAGAAGGGGGCTTTGGAATCAAGTGCAAGACTGAAGACAGAACAGCAAAACCAAACACCACAAGAGATCTGAGGGTGTGGACCAAGGCATAGTGTTTAGAAGATGTGTACATTAAAGCCCATGTAGCAGTTCTCCATATCAGGCACTAGAATGTTTTTGAGTAATGCTGTGGAAACTGCCTGTGACCAGGTAGAGTATGCTATAATCATTTGGAGAGGAAAGGCACCAGCTCCATCATAGCAAGCAGTAAGATACTCAGAAATCCATCTCAACCATCTCTGTGAAGAGATCATGGACCCCTTTGATCCTTCTGCGATGGAGACAGAATCTAGGTGATTTCCAAAATTGCTTGGTCCTATCCAGACAAAAGGCCAATGCCCATCACATAGCTAATGTGAAAGGAATTCTCCTGCTGAGATTTATGTGGTTTAGGGAAAAATACTGGCAGAAGAATAGACTGGATGGAAATCTATCAGTGCTGTAGGTAAGAACTTTGGGTGAGGTCATAGATAGAAGGAGGAGGGGTGCCTTGGGTGTCTCCTACATTTGTATAGTGTCAAGCCCCTCTTAGAAAACATTTCTACCTGTGATTCAGGAGTCAAAAAGTCTCCAGGGGAGGATGTCTCCTCCTGGTTTCCCCACCTGTTGGAACTTCCTTTGTGCTCGAGGACTCAGTTTACTGCTTAAATGCAAATGAAGCAGAGCACACATTCTTTTGTTTCAGACAGAGCTGTTTGGGCAGGGTGTGGTTTGGAACCTCTGTTCTGTCTAATAATTAACTTCCTTTATGATGGCCTGGAAGCATTCATAGAATATCAGGGTTGGAAGGGACCTCAGGAGGTCATCTAGTCCAACCCCCTGCTCAAAGCAGGACCAATCCCCAGACAGATTATTATCCCAGTTCCCTAAATGGCCCCCTCAAGGACTGAACTCACAACCCTGGGTTTAGCAGGCCAATGCTCAAACCACTGAGCTATCCCTCCCCCTGTGGATAGAATGATCAGACAGCAAGTGTGAAAAATCGGAACAGGGGTGGGGGATAATAGGAGCCTATATAAGAAAAAGACTCCAAAATTGGGACTGTCCCTATAAAATCGGGACATCTGGTCACTCTACCTGTGGAAGATGTTCAGTAAAGGTTGCAAACTTGTAATTCTTGTGAAGTCGGATTTGGCTGTGAGTGCCTTACATTTTCCCATCCGAAATCGGAA
Source organism: Chrysemys picta bellii (assembly GCF_011386835.1). Taxonomy (NCBI): domain Eukaryota; kingdom Metazoa; phylum Chordata; order Testudines; family Emydidae; genus Chrysemys; species Chrysemys picta. The sequence continues at coordinate 22,876,460 of NC_088812.1, forward strand.
GGTCGTGGATGAGTAGGCCTTTTGGTCATAAAGGTCTGACTTCTGGTCCTTCTATTAAGGGATAGAGCGGGAGTAATGCTGTTTATCCCACTCGTTTACAGCATCCTCCACCAGGGAAGGAGATGGTAGTGGTGGGGAAGGGGGTGGACAAATTCTGAGTCCCTGGGGGGACACATTTCTTATCTGCCCGTTTGCAACGTGGTGGGATGGTGGCAGAATTTGCCACACAGTCTTTGCTGGATCCAGGAGCACTTCATTAATGGGTAGTGCAATCCAGGTGAGTGCTGACCACTGCACAATGCTCAGGAGTTTGTGTTTGACTCTTAACCTCCTCACAACACATCTCTGGAGGGTGTCTGCCACCCTCTCCACCAGGTCCTGGAACTGGCAGAAATCATGGTGGGGGAGGCAGGACCTTCTCTGGAGATAAAGAGGAAACAGGGGTTTGAGAGGTAGCCTCTCTTTTCCTCCCTAGCCTTCTGTTCTTCAAAGGCCTCCTCATGTTGGGGATTTGGTGGAGGAGAATGTTTGACCCTAGTTTCCTGGCGCAGTGGAGTGAGAGGTCTGGCAAATTGCTGCCAATTCGCTGCCCAAGGAGCCCAGCATGCCCATATTGGGGGGGCATACAGGAGTGGGGGTGGTACCCAGGACTGATGCGGGCGAGGATCTTTGTCAGAGCATGGGTTCCTGCAATGATGCACAGGGCAGCCTGCCAAAGAGGGCGCCATGCACTGGCCCGGTGCTCCACTTGCGCGCTGCGGCCAAGCAGCCACAGCGCTGGTTCCTCTCCACCCGACCCAGCTCCCCCCTGCTCACTTGCTCCTCTTGGCCAGACAGGGGTGGAGAGAAGCCCTCAGTTGCTATGGCTCTGCTCCGACCCCACCCCACCTCCTCCCCCCAGAGGCTCGGACCACTTGGTGGAGCGAGTGGGGAGGAGGAGGGGGGAGGCTAGGCAGCGGGCCCTGGGGTTTCTGGCTGCCACGTGCTGCAAACAGCTGGGCTCCCCCGTGGTGCAGCCCCCCTGCCTCCTCCCTGGGCTCTTGGGCCCCTGCCAGCCCTGGGGCAGCGCTGGTGGGAGGGTGCTGAGCGTACAGCTCCCCCCTGCCCGACCCAGCCCTGCCTTTATTCAAAAGCAGAGGCCAGGAAGCGTGGGGGTCCCGGACTACGTTGGGCAGGAGGTGGCACCGGCACCTAGTGGACGGACACCCGAACCAGCGGGCGCTCCTTGCTCCAGGTAAGCCTCTCGGCCTGGACCCTGCAGAGCAACTGGAGTCCCTTCACCCCATCCCCCCACCAGCGCCCCTGGGGGAGACCCAGTGCCCCCTGCCCCATCCCCCCATGAGTGCCCCTGGTCTAGGGACGCATGTGGGTCTGGTCCAGTTCGCTCTGGGGAGGCATGTGGGTCTGGTTCAGTTCAGGGGGTTCAGTCTGGGGAGGGATGCAGGTCAGGTCCTGTTTGGTTTGGGGAGGGATGTGGGTCTGGTCCAATGTGGAGGATTGGCCTGGTCTTTTGGGGGCACAGCTGGTCCTGATCCTAGTCTCTCTGCCCCTGTGCCTGGGAGGTGGGGGGAAGGACTAGCGAGACTCGTATGAATAATGACACTAAATAAAATGTATTAAAGTTTTTCATATTTTTTAACTTTTAAAACATTTTAAACAGTTTTTAAATTCGCCCCAATTTCATACAAAAATTTAATTCAAGGCCTGATAGTTCATATGAGAAATGTGAAGGATGAGAGCGTGATGGTTGGTTCCCTTTTAGTGGGAGCAGCACATGGCTGGTGCTTTGGCTTCTGTGAGCTGTCTCTCCCCACACTCTCCCTCACACACAGTCCCCCCAGCACACACCCCAGGGCTCCCTGCATCCAGGTCACTTTCCCCACCTGAGCTGTGCTGTGAGGCATCAGGAGCTGCTGCTCTCCTGCCCTCCCCTCACGCAGCCCAGGCAGGGAAAGTGACCTGGATGCAGGGAGCCCTGATGTTGCTCCTCGCTCCCCCCTCACAGCTTCCTACGGGTCTGCGGGGCAGAGGAGCAGCGGTCCGGGGAGGAGCGAGCAGCAATGCCAGCTGCTTTGGGCATCCAGGTCAGGTTCCCCATGTGGGTGCAGGAGGGGGATGCAGGGGTCAGGAGTGAAGGAGGTGCAGGGATTAGGGGCGCAGTTGAGAATTCGAGGTCTCTAACACCATAGACTTAGCAGGAGACTGGGGCCTTTTGGGAGCTGGCTTCTTGCGGTGGGAGACCAAACTCCTCCTCTTTGGACCCTCACTGAGTCCTCTGAAGTCTTCCCCCTCTTAGGGAAGACCTTAGCTGATGTCAGAGGGGCACTGGATCAGTCTGGAGACAGATGTGCTGGTGTATGTCTACTGACCTGGCTTGGAAGACCCAATTGAAGCTTCTGAAGTTGGAACTCTCCCTGCGACCTGCTTCCGAACTCTAGATTTCAGAGCCAGGCACGAGTGACATGTCTGGGAGATATGGGACTCCCCCAAACACGGGATACACTTAGAGTGGCTGTTGCTGATCTGGATAGTCTCCCGACAAGAGGCATCATTTGAAACCTGGTGAACCAGGCCTGCCCACCCAGGCCAAACAAGTTCCCTAGAAAAAATGGAGGAGAAAGGGAGAGCAAAAAATTCAAACCTCTCACGAGCATCTAATTCTGTACTGACAACTAACACTAACTAGAACCACTAAACTAACTGCATGAATACAGGAGGTTATCCAAAATGAGATTCTCTGGGCTGAAACTGGTAGGCCTTTCATCCTATCTGCTATTGCCACAAAAAGTTGCATGGATTTACGGAATGGCTTGGTCTTCTCAATGTAGAAGGCTGGGGCACATCTAATGTCCAATGAGTAAAGACACCGCTCCCCTGAATTCCTGTGCAGTTTCGGGAAGAAAACTGGCAGAAAATAGCCTGGTTATTGTGGAACTGCGAGACCACCTTCAGAAGAAATGCTGGGTGGGAGCGTAGTTGAACCTTGTCCTTGAAGAACACCATGTTCGGTGGTTTTGACGTAAGGGTCCTGATTGCCGAGACTCCTCTGGCCAAGGTAATTGCCACCAGGGAGGCAACCTTCCAGGAGAGGTACAGCAGAGGACTTGATGCTAGCAGTTCAAAGGGAAGGCCTGAGAGTTTTGACAGGATCCGGTTTAGGTCCCATGGTGGAATTGGTTTGCAACTTTGAGGGTAAAGTCTTTTTAAACCTTTAAGGAAGCAAATGGACATCTCATGTGAGAAGACCCACCTACCGCTCACCGGAGTGTGGAAGGCCAAGATCATTGCTAAGCGTACCTTGATGAAAGCAAGGGCTAGGCCTTGTTGTTTCTGATGGAGCAGGTATTCCAGCACAGACTGGAGGGAAGACCGAGTCAGCCAAAGACCTTGTTGGGAAGACCATACTGAGAAATGCTTCGACTTGGCCAGGTAAATAGTTCTAGTAGACGGCTTCCTACTACCTAGCAAAACCTGGTGAACTTGCTCCGAACAGGCCTGTTCCTCCAGGTTCAACCATGGAGCTTCCACTTGGTGGAGTAAGCAGCTGTGATCTTGTCAGAGCAGGTCCGGGAGGGGTGGGAGCAGCAGCCAGGGCGCCACTGACAAGTCGAGTAGTGTGTCAACCCAGCGTTGGCGCAGCCACGCGAAGGCTATAAGACTAACCCTTGTCTTGTCCCACCTGACTTTCAGAAGGACCTAGTGCACCAGAGGAACTGGAGGAAATGCATAGAATAGGAACTCTGTCCGTGGAAGCAGGAAGACGTCTGAGAAGGTGCCGGGCTGTGTCTGCAAAGCGAGCAAAATTGTTTACATTTCCTGTTCGGCCTTGTTGGGGTCCACTAGGCATAGCTACCAGGTAACTCGGGAAAGTGGAAGGCCAAAAGTGCCGATGAAGCTCTTTTGCTCTGGGTCTGTGAACCACAGTGACTCCATCTTGGGAACTCTCACCTACTTCTCTGCTAACTGTTTACATGCTCTGAAGTAGGCTGAAGCAGAAATGTAATGTCAGCTTTTTAGCAGATGGCTGCAGTTTCACTCACACTAGCAGAAATAATAGAGATAAGAAGCGGGGTAGTTAGTTTGCAGGCGTCTAACTCAAGGTCGCAAAGACTGAGAAAGTTTTCTCACAAGCTTATGTAGAGCTTATTGTAACAGTTGTCTGGAAGGGAGGGGTAAGGGGGAACAGCCAGACAAAGAGATGTATGCAAACAGTTTGAAGTATAAAAGGTAAAAGTTGTTTGTATTTGTTGCACTGGATTTGAGACATGCTGGTCTCCTAGTGCCATTTCAGAGCTCTGAAATAAACTTGGCTTGCTTTCTCCCCTCGGTGTCTTTATTGGTGCCAAGCACACCGGGCGACGAACCCCCTGTTTGCCATCTTGGGGCCCAGTTCTGGGTCAGGCAACAGTTTTGGCGCCCAACGTGGGGCTCGAGGCTGAAATTTAGCCTTGCCCGGATCCCTCCTGGTGGCCGACGGATTACGACGACGACCGACGCCCAGAGCGCTCACCGGTGACTTCATCGGGGGCCTCGGCAGAGACGTGGTTTGCTCGACCCCGGAGGGCACAATGGTGCAACGCACACAGACAGTGGAGAAGCAGCTGCGGGCGACGGTGGGGAACCGGTCCCGTTGATAGGGCGACGGTGACGGTGCAGAACCGGACCCTTGGATAAGGTAGGAACAGTCCAGTGGGGACTTATGTGTTGTGACCTGGGGACGCCCAGTGTCTGCCTGTTGTGACCTGGGGACGCCCAGAGTCTCCCTTGGTATGGGGCAGGGACAGAGTACAGCCGGCAGGGTACAGTGTACACCCTTAGAATGCATTCTGGTGAACTGGAAAGTGTTTGGATCTGATCAGTTGATTAAAAGTAAATTGAAAAGGTTCTGTACAGTTGATTGGCCTCAGTACCAGCTAGAGTGCCAAGAAAGGTGGCCACCGGAAGGATCACTTAATTACAACACGATCCTTCAATTGCTTTTGTTCTGTCAGAGAACAGGTAAATGGAATGAACATCTCTATGCGTATACGTTCATGGTGTTAAGAAATAGGACTGACATTTTGCTCAAGTGCCATTTGACTCCGACAGGCTCGGTAGTAACGGCTGCTAAACCCCAGAACCCTCCCACTGTTGTAATGCCAGAATCGGTGTCCCCTTCGGCTCCTCCACCCCCACAGGCTCCAGAGAGAACCCCCCTCGTGGGATTGTATCCGTTGATTACTGAGAGTGTGGTAGCCCGTCCGGGAACACAAGAACGACCAGGCACAGATAGTGTCTGTATACTCGCATGTACCTTTTAACCCTGTACATCTGGCTGCTTTTAAGGCAGAGGCAGGAGAATTCTCAACGAATCCAAGCAAGTTCATTTCTATCTTTGAAGGATGTCTGGCTAGCCATAAGCCTGACTGGGATGATTGTAATATACTTATGAGAACCCTGTTGTCTGAAGTGGAGCGGAATCAGGTTATAGCCAAGGCTGAGGAGAAGGAAGACAGAGAAGGCATTTCAGGTTTAAAAGGGAAAGCTATTGGACGCCAGAGGTTGTACAGAGTGGAATCCTCAGAAGTGAGTGTGCTCGTCCTGGTTTGTTGCTTCAAAGCTCTGTACAGAAGTTATGTTACTGGAAAGGTGTATGATGGCAATGTGTATGTGTTAATGGTTGGAGAAAAGGTGTATGAGTGAAGAGTGGAAGGTTCCTTTGTAAGTTAGAAGAAGCCGAGAAAGGGAGAAGGAAAAAGAGAACAGAATGAATTAACTGAGAGGAAAATACAGCTAGCAAGCTCAGTCATGCTGGCCCTATCCAAGGACATTGTACACAGCCAAGACTTGGTTGACAACCAAGAGAAAGGGGGGCCTGAATGTGACCAAGCAACTATGAGATCTGCAAAATACTGCAAGGCATAATGAGGACAACAGAAGGGTTAAAAAGCAGCTTTGTTGGACAGTATTGGCTCAAGGATTTAAAATTCCCTCACTCTGTTTGGACAGGCTTTGGCCAGAGACTTGGAGGAGTGGGATAATTCAGACAGAGCCCTCCTGCTGCAATATGTAGATGACTTGTTAATTGCTGCTGTGAGTCTAATCCCTTGTCTCAGAGCTACTGTGAGTCTCCTAAACTTTATTGGACTGCGAGGATACAGGGTATCTCAAAGCAAAGCCCAAATTGCTCTTTCAGAGGTTCAATATCTGGGATTTCACATCAGGCAGGGAGAGAGACAGCTCTCAAACGAAAGGAAGGAGGCTATCTGCCAAGTTCCCATCCCCAGCAACCGTAAACGGCTTAGGGCATTCTTGGGCATGGCAGGTTTTTGCAGAATATGGATTCCAGAGTTTGGACTGTGGGCTAAACCTCTGTATGAATGTGTTAAGGGAGCGGAACATGACCCCTTTCACTGGTCCCCAGAAGCGGACAGGGCATTTAAAATCTTGAAAAGGAAGCTAATGGAAGCTCCAGCCCTGGGTTTGCCCAATATATCTAAGCCGTTCCAACTGTATGTGCATGAACGAAAAGGGGTAGCTTTGGGAATGCTTACCCAGCTATTAGGTGCCTGGAAACGTCCTGTGGCATACTTTTCTAAACAACTGGATCAAGTTTCAAAGGGATGGCCAGCCTGTTTGAGGGCGGTCGCAGCTACTGCTCTAGTGCTTGGGGAAGCTGAAAAACTGACACTGGGAGGAACTGTGCAAGTGTATGTTCCCCATATGGTCCAAGCCTTGCTGGACACTAAGGGTGGTCTTTGGCTCACACAGGCTCAGGTTGCTCGGTACCAGGCGAAGCTGTTAGAGAATCCTGAAGTCACCCTGCAGATCTGTCCCTCCCTGAATCCAGCTACACTGCTACCAGAGACAGAAAAGCAGGAACATGACTGTCTGGAAATCATAGATGTTCAGTATTCTAGCCACCCAGATCTGAAAGATCAGCCACTCCCAAATGCTGACTTGGAATGGTATACAGATGGAAGTAGTACTGTTGTGGATGGGCAAAGGAGGGCAGGTTATGCTATTGTGTCTCTTCATGATACCGTGGAAGCTGAGAATTTACCGGCAGGAACATCTGCCCAGCTTGCTGAACTAGTGGCCCTGACTCGTGCCCTCGAGCTGGCAAAAGACAAACGGGTTAATATCTTTACTGACTCAAAGTATGCTTTTGGGGTATTGCATGCTCACGCTGGTCTGTGGAAGCAAAGGGGAATGCTAACAGCCCAAGGCTCTCTGGTCAAGCATGGGTCTCAAATTCTCCGGCTTTTAGAAGCGGTACAACTCCCCTCAGCAGTAGCAGTGGTGCATTGCAAAGCCCATCAAAGGGAAGATCAAGACATAACCAAGGGCAATGCCAGAGCAGACAGGGAAGCTAAGCGAGCTGCTACCCTGAAATCAGCAACTGAGGAGAATGCCCAAATGCATGCCCTCATCCCATCAGTGGGTGAGCTTGCAGCCCCTCAGTACTCCCAAGAGGACAGAAACCTGGCTCACAGTCTCAGTCTCCAGGAAAAGGAGGGATGGCTTTATTCCACAGAGGGAAAAATCCTCCTGCCCAAGGGCTTGATTTGACCAGTGTTGCAGAAACTGCATCAAACCACACACGCAGGCAGAGAGGCTCTTACCCAGCTCATGAATAAATATTTTCTAACCTCTAGACTTAAACCCTTAGCATCACAGGTACAAGCTGAATGTTTAATCTGCCAAAAGAATAACCCTCGACCAGGAGTAGCAGTGCCACCAGCCACCCTGGAACCTACCCCAGGCCCAGGATTGGTGTGGCAAATAGACTTTACTGAGTTTCCCAGGACCCAAGGGTACAGGTACCTTCTCGTCTTAGTGGATCGATTCAGCGGGATGGCCTGAGGCCTTCCCACGTCGCAACAACACTGCCAAAACAGTGGCTCTTAAGTTTGTCAAGGAAATCATTCCTCGCTTCGGCCTTCCTCAGTGGATGGAATCTGATAATGGAACACATTTCACATCTCAAAGTGGTTCAAAAGATATCAAGTGCTCTGCAAATCCCCTGGAAGCTTCACACACCCTGGGGACCACAAGCCAGTGGAGTAGTGGAACGCACAAATCAGACACTCAAGCGACACCTCTCAAAGGTCTGTCAGGAGGCCTCTCTTAAGTGGCCTGATGCCTTGCCCCTTGTGTTACTTCGCATTCGTGCTCTCCCTAAGGGTAGGATAGGGCTTAGTCCCTTCAAGATTATGTTTGGAAGAGCATGGCCTGTGAATGGTACCCCAGTTCTGGCAGGGGAGTGGGAGATGGGGTGTGGTTTCTTGTCTCAGTACATGTGCTCTCTGTCTGCTGTTCTTTCTTCTCTTCACAGGTACACCAAAGATTCACAGCCTCTTCTGCTGGATACTCCGGTCCACTCCCTGCAGCCTGGTGACTCCGTTCTCGTGCGGACCTGGAAGGACGAGCCTCTCCAAGAGAAGTGGAAGGGACCCCACACCGTCCTGCTTGTCATCCATACAGCGGCAAAGGTCGAAGGACACAAGAACTGGATTCATCACTCTCGACTGAAAGCAGTGCCCGCTCCTAAACAGTGGACTGTCCAGCCTATGGAGAAGACTGCTAACGACGATTTGGGACTTAAGCTGTTATTCAAAAGACAGTAAGGGTCACTGGGAATGCGTTGTGATCTTTCTGAACAGTCACAGCATACTCCCCGCGAGAACCCTGAGCATTGGTTTTATTTTCTCACAGAAGGCCGACCTGGCCTATATATTTGGTCTTGTTATTTTTTGACTTGTTTAGTGTCAACAATTCTTCTTATCTTCTGGGCATTTGGGTTGTTGTAATTGTATGTGCCCTTATTGGAGAAGAGTGTTGTACCTATGTCCCAGAGTTTTCACAGGACATTAACAAGCACATCTTGTCAGCTGAACGGGCCTTTAACCAGTGGAAGGCCCAGGAAGGAGAACCCACTATTTTGGATTCCCTTTGGGGTTGGATACGTGGTTTAGGAGAACTAGGGGATATAGGGGGAAGCATTGTTTGCATCTTGCTCACAGGTGTTGTGGTATGTTTTGTTCTTGTTCTTTTGCTCATTTGCTGTAAAGTGCTCATACGTAAGATTTGTACCTCCCATACCCCAGAAGTTCCCTTATATTCTCTCATTGATAATCCTGATTGCATGGAGCTTAATCGCATTCTGTCTTTAGAGTATGAGAAAACTCTGACAAAGGTTTGTTGAGTGTTCTCAAAGGAGGGATTGTTGGGGTCCACTAGGCATAGCTACCAGGTAACTCGGGAGAGTGGAAGGCCAAAAGTGCCGATGAAACTCTTTTGCTCTGGGTCTGTGAACCACAGTGACTCCATCTTGGGAACTCTCACCTACTTCTATGCTAACTGCTGACATGCTCTGAAGTAGGCTGAAGCAGAAATGTAATGTCAGCTTTCTAGCAGATGGCTGCAGTTTCACTCACACTAGCAGAAATAATAGAGATAAGAAGCGGGGTAGTTAGTTTGCAGGCGTCTAACTCAAGGTCGCAAAGACTGAGAAAGTTTTCATAGAATCATAGAATCATAGATTCTAGGACTGGAAGGGACCTCGAGAGGTCATCGAGTCCAGTCCCCTGCCCGCATGGCAGGACCAAATACTGTCTAGACCATCCCTGATAGACATTTATCTAACCTACTCTTAAATATCTCCAGAGACGGAGATTCCACAACCTCCCTAGGCAATTTATTCCAGTGTTTAACCACCCTGACAGTTAGGAACTTTTTCCTAATGTCCAACCTAGACCTCCCTTGCTGCAGTTTAAACCCATTGTTTCTGGTTCTATCCTTAGAGGCTAAGGTGAACAAGTTGTCTCCCTCCTCCTCATGACACCCTTTTAGATACCTGTAAACTGCTATCATGTCCCCTCTCAGTCTTCTCTTCTCCAAACTAAACAAACCCAGTTCTTTCAGCCTTCCTTCATAGGTCATGTTCTCAAGACCTTTAATCATTCTTGTTGCTCTTCTTTGGACCCTTTCCAATTTCTCCACATCTTTTTTAAAATGCGGCGCCCAGAACTGGACACAATACTCCAGCTGAGGCCTAACCAGAGCAGAGTAGAGCGGAAGAATGACTTCTCGTGTCTTGCTCACAACACACCTGTTAATGCATCCCAGAATCATGTTTGCTTTTTTTGCAACAGCATCACACTGTTGACTCATATTTAGCTTGTGGTCCACTATAACCCCTAGATCCCTTTCTGCCGTACTCCTTCCTAGACAGTCTTTTCCCATTCTGTATGTGTGAAATTGATTTTTCCTTCCCAAGTGGAGCACTTTGCATTTGTCTTTGTTAAACTTCATCCTGTTTAACTCAGACCATTTCTCCAATTTGTCCAGATCATTTTGAATTATGACCCTGTCCTCCAAAGTAGTTGCAATCCCTCCCAGTTTGGTATCATCCGCAAACTTAATAAGCGTACTTTCTATGCCAATATCTAAGTCGTTGATGAAGATATTGAACAGAGCCGGTCCCAAAACAGACCCCTGCGGAACCCCACTCGTTACGCCTTTCCAGCAGGATTGGGAACCATTAATAACAACTCTCTGAGTACGGTTATCCAGCCAGTTATGCACCCACCTTATAGTAGCCCCATCTAATTTGTATTTGCCTAGTTTATCGATAAGAATATCATGCGAGACCGTATCAAATGCCTTACTAAAGTCTAGGTATACCACATCCACCGCTTCACCCTTATCCACAAGGCTCGTTATTCTATCAAAGAAAGCTATCAGATTGGTTTGACATGATTTGTTCTTCACAAATCCATGCTGGCTGTTCCCTATCACCTTACCACCTTCCAAGTGTTTGCAGATGATTTCCTTAATTACTTGCTCCATTATCTTCCCTGGCACAGAAGTTAAACTAACTGGTCTGTAGTTACCTGGGTTGTTTTTATTTCCCTTTTTATAGATGGGCACTATATTTGCCCTTTTCCAGTCTTCTGGAATCTCTCCCGTCTCCCATGACTTTCCAAAGATAATAGCTAGAGGCTCAGATACCTCCTCTATTAGCTCCTTGAGTATTCTAGGATGCATTTCATCAGGCCCGGGTGACTTGCAGGCATCTAACTTTTCTAAGTGATTTTTAACTTGTTCTTTTTTTATTTTATCCGCTAAACCTACCCCCTTCCCATTAGCATTCACTACGTTAGGCATTGCTTCAGACTTCTCGGTGAAGACCGAAACAAAGAAGTCATTAAGCATCTCTGCCATTTCCAAGTTTCCTGTTACTGTTTCTCCCTCTTCACTAAGCAGTGGTCCTACCCTGTCTTTGGTCTTCCTCTTGCTTCTAATGTATTGATAAAAAGTCTTCTTGTTTCCTTTTATTCCCGTAGCTAGTTTGAGCTCATTTTGGGCCTTTGCCTTTCTAATCTTGCCCCTGCATTCCTGTGTTGTTTGCCTATATTCCTCCTTTGTAATCTGTCCTAGTTTCCATTTTTTATATGACTCCTTTTTATTTTTTAGATCGTGCAAGATCTCATGGTTAAGCCAAGGTGGTCTTTTGCCACATTTTCTATCTTTCCTAACCAGCGGAATAGCTTGCTTTTGGGCCCTTAATAGTGTCCCTTTGAAAAACTGCCAACTCTCCTCAGTTGTTTTTCCCCTCAGTCTTGATTCCCATGGGACCTTACCTATCAGCTCTCTGAGCTTCCCAAAATCTGCCTTCCTGAAATCCATTGTCTCTATTTTGCTGTTCTCCCTTCTACCCTTCGTTAGAATTGCAAACTCTATGATTTCATGATCACTTTCACCCAGGCTGCCTTCTACTTTCACATTCTCAACGAGTTCCTCCCTATTTGTTAAAATCAAGTCTAGAACAGCTTCCCCCCTAGTAGCTTTTTCAACCTTCTGAAATAAAAAGTTGTCTCCAATGCAGTCCAAGAATTTGTTGGATAGTCTGTGCCCCGCTGTGTTATTTTCCCAACATATATCCGGATAGTTGAAGTCCCCCATCACCACCAAATCTTGGGCTTTGGATGATTTTGTTAGTTGCTTGAAAAAAGCCTCATCCACCTCTTCCCCCTGGTTAGGTGGCCTGTAGTAGACTCCTAGCATGACATCTCCCTTGTTTTTTGCCCCTTTAAGCCTAACCCAGAGACTCTCAACACTTTCGTCTCCTATGTCCATCTCTACCTCAGTCCAAGTGTGTACATTTTTAATATATAAGGCAACACCTCCTCCCTTTTTCCCCTGTCTATCCTTCCTGAGCAAGCTGTACCCATCCACACCAACATTCCAATCATGTGTATTATCCCACCAAGTTTCAGTGATGCCAACAATGTCATAGTTGTATTTATTTATTAGCACTTCCAGTTCTTCCTGCTTATTCCCCATACTTCTCGCATTTGTATATAGGCATCTAAGATACTGGTTTGGTCTTTCCTCCCAGTTTTGTCCTGACTCTCCTTTTCTCACAAGCTTATGTAGAGCTTATTGTAACAGTTGTCTGGAAGGGAGGGGTAAGGGGGAACAGCCAGACAAAGAGATGTATGCAAACAGTTTGAAGTATAAAAGGTAAAAGTTGTTTGTATTTGTTGCACTGGATTTGAGACATGCTGGTCTCCTAGTGCCATTTCAGAGCTCTGAAATAAACTTGGCTTGCTTTCTCCCCTCGGTGTCTTTATTGGTGCCAAGCACACCGGGCGACGAACCCCCTGTTTGCCATCTCGGGGCCCAGTTCTGGGTCAGGCAACAGCCTGGTTGTGAACAGGTCTACCTGGGGAGACCCCCAACCTCTGGAAGACGTATCTGGTCACCTCTGGGTGAAGGGACGACTCATGGTGAGAGGAGAAAGATCTACTGAGGTGATCTGCCAGGGCGTCCAGGCTTCCGGAAGATGGGAATCCTCGAGGTGGATGGCGTGCTTCACGCAGAAGTTCCACAGGTGGATAGCCTCCTGGCACACGGTGGAGGAGCGCGCTCTTTCCGGCTTGCTGATGTAGAACATGGCTGCCGTGTTGTCCGTTAGCATTCGTACTACTTTGCCCATGATCTGGAGAAGGAACGCTTGGCAAGCTAAGAGGACTGCTCTGAGCTCTCTGATGTTTATGTGTAGGGAGAGCTCTTCCTCAGACCACAGGCCCTGTCTCCTGAGGGGTTTGAGGTGAGCTCCCCAACCTAGATCAGATGTGTCCAAAATTAAAGACACTGAAGACTGGGGGGGTAACGAAAGGAATGCCTGCAGTTACTGACTGTGGGTTCTTCCACCAGTTAAGGAAGGCGAGAATTATAAGCACCAAGTCTAAGTGGATTTGGTGAGCACACCGAGGCCAACCAAGTCTGCAGGGGTCTGAGGTGCAGCACTGAGCGCCGTGCCATGTAAGTGCACATGGCCATGTGTTCCAAAAGTTTGAGGCAGAACCAGACTGTCAAGATGGGGTGGGCTCGACCTTGGATATCAAGATCCAATGTTCTCCAGAATCGAGCCTCCGAAAGGGAGGCTCTGGCCTGGGTCAAGTCTAGAACTGCCCCAATAAACTCTATTCTCTGGACTGGAGTGAATGTTGACTTTTGCTCGTTTATCAACAGGCCCAGTGCTCAGAAGGTGGCTTGGACCAGGCTGATGATGTTCTTCACTTGAGCCTTTGCGTGGCCCTTTATTAGCCAATCATTGAGGTACGGGTACCATCATCGTGCATTTCGTAGAAATCCGAGGGGCTGCAGACAGACCAAAGGGGAGGATGGTGAACTGATAATGGGTCTGGTTTATGATAAACCTGAGGAAACTTCGGTGGCCTTGGAAGATGACAAGGTGGAAATATGCATCTTTCAAGTCAAGAGCGGTCCCCTGGATCCAGGGAGACCATGCAGAACCTCCGTTTCTTGAGATAACTGTTGAGGTGACGCAGGTCCAAGATGGGTCAAAGATGCCCTCTGGCCTTCAGGATTAGGAAATATCTGGAGTAAAACCCCTCTCTCTCTCAAGTTCTGGGGCACCTCCTCCACAGCTCCTACCCGTAGGAGGGCTTGTACCTCAAGCTAAAAGTTGAACATGAGACGGGTCCCTTAAGAGGGATGGGTAGAAGAAAATGGAAGGGTAACTGTCCGCCACCATACTCAGCACCCAGCGATCCGAGGTGATGAGGGACCATGCCGGACTGAAGTAGGAGAGTTGGTCTGAAAATAAAAAAAAGGGGGAGGGGGGGCGCGGAGGATCCAAGGCTGGAACTGATATATTGCCCTCAGGTACACCTTCCAAAGATCCCTGAGGATCTGTGCGACCCTGGTAGTGTGGCTGAAGTGGATTGGGGCAGTTGCCTACGCTTCTAACCCCTGCTCCTTTTCTCGAACAGGTTCTGACATAGTAGTGGAGTCAAGAAGTGGGCTGGTTGCTGGGGCATGAAATGCTTCCTCGAAGGAGCTGGGGAGTAGAGGCCCAGGAGTCCTTCAGACCATGGAGCTGTCTGTGTCCCCATTTGCTCTGTGAAGAGGGAGGTCCCCTCGAATGGGAGGTCCTGGATTGACTGTTGGCGCTCCAGTGGTAGCCCCGAGGGCTGAAGCCAGGAGCATTGCCTCACAAACACTGCAGAAGCCGTCGTTCTGGCTGCTGAGTCAGCTGCATCCAGAGCTGCTTGGAGTGAGGCTCTGGCTACAGTTTTCTCCTCCTCTAACAGGATGGAAAACTCTTGGCTGGAGTCCTGAGGCAGAGTGTCCTTAAACTTGGCCATAGAGTTTCGCATATTGTAATCATACTTCCCACGCAGGGCTTGTTGGCTGAAAATACGAAGCTGTAACCCAGCCAGCGAATACATTTTTCTGCTGAACAAGTCTAGCTTCCTTAAGTTCTTCTGCTGCCTGCCTGGCCTTGCCTGTCCCTCTCATTGGCTGCTGTGACCACAAGAGACCCAGGAGGAGGGCCAGAACACAAGTATTCGTATCCCTTGGTCAACACGTAGTATTTCTTTTCTGCCTTCTTTGAAGTAGGAGGCAGAGAAGATGGAGTGTGCCACCCAGGGACCTGACCGGACCCATAACATCCTTGTTAATGAGTAGGGCAACCTTGGATGGGACTGCTGTGGACAAAATGTCAATGAGGCTATGCGCTAACTCCTTGAGTACCTCCACCACCAGCCCCATGTTAGCAGCTTCACTTTTTAGAAGCTCCCGATGGGTTCTAAAGTCATCTTGTGGCACCAAGCAGCTCGGTCCCAAGACAGCTTCATCTGTGGAGGAAGAGGAAGAGGCCTGAACCAGTGGGGTCTTCCTTCTCTTGTTTGGCCCCAATTACATTCCCCAGGCCCACATCTTGTGTGTTGGTATTGGGCTCAGTACCAGAGACTGGGTCAGATGCAGAATGGTGAGGTGGAGGGGCCCTCCTTTTGGACACAAGCAAATAGGAATGATTGGATGGTGGTCCTGGTACTGGGGGGAAAGCCCCACAGGTTCCAGAATGGCCAGTGGACCTGCATTGGCCATTGTTCTCCAGGCCAGGTGCCGGCAGGTAGACCTACACTGGGATCAGGAGGGATGTAGGATGGGTAGTGCTGGATCAGGGAAGACCTTGTCAACCACAAGAAGGCCGGTTTGCCTGTGGTCAGTACTGAGGCCCCTGGTGCCAGGTAAGAGCTCGAAGCCCCATGCTCCTTCTGCTCGTCACACTCATGGGAGCCAGTGGTTGTCCCATTGCCAGTACCGGGAGGGACAGTAGGTCCCTGCCACTGCAAAGGCCTCCAGGGTGGAAGGCACCGTGATCCTGCTGGCGTCACAATGACTCCCCAGCATCGACAGGTGATCCCACTCCAGACTCAACAGCACCTGTGGGCAGGGTGGAGTCAATGGTGCCGCTAGGGCACCGGAGGTGGAGGAGTGGCCTGACATGGGTCACACTCCACTGAACTCACCTTGTTTGTCCTTTTTTGGGACCGGAGAGCATCCCCTCTCAGACCGTTGCTTATGTTTCTTTCTTGTCACTGGAGATGGAGAACAGTGCCAAGAAACATGTGCGGTGCTGGAGGGGCACTTTGCACTGAAGCCGAGGTGCTCGGTGCCCCTGGCTTGGCTCAGACACCGGCCTAAGTGCGGCTTCCATTAGGATAGCCCTTAGTCTAGCTTCCCTGTCTTTCTTTGTACGAGGCTTAAAGTCTCAACAGATTTGACAACACTCTCATAGGTGAGCCTCTCTCAGA
This sequence comes from Chrysemys picta bellii, assembly GCF_011386835.1. Taxonomy (NCBI): domain Eukaryota; kingdom Metazoa; phylum Chordata; order Testudines; family Emydidae; genus Chrysemys; species Chrysemys picta. The sequence goes on from NC_088812.1 coordinate 22,892,581, forward strand.
CACTTCAGACAGCTGGAGTGTGGGTCGCTCCCCAGCATAGACTTGCTGCAGGAGGCACAGGGTTTGAAGCTGGAGGACAGGGACATACCCAGCCCCAGTGGCAAAGGGAGCCCCTCTATGCTAAGAGAGGGAGCTCTATCTACACCAATGTTATTTACATTACTACTAAAACTAAGACTAATAAACTAGGCTGAAGAGAAACCACTGAACAACACCTTGCTGAAGCAAGAGTTGTTCTAGTGACTGTCACGGGGGGTAAGAAGGAATTGAGAGGCTGCGGGGCTGGCAGTGCCCCTTATAATGGCACATGGCACCAAAAGGCACTAGAGCTGGCCTGACTGATATCACTATGGAAAAAAATTCTGGCGAATGTGCACACGGTGTGCACATACCTAATGTAGAACGGACATAATCACTTGAAGAACCTGCTTTTCATATTTAAATGAAATCTGTGATTCACCCATAATCCCGACTCTGGGAGCTGGGTCTTTATGGCTGAAGGAATACAAGGCACTATCAAGGTCTTGAGAAATGGGCAGGGATAGGGGGTTGCTAGTAAAATGGTGCCTGAGTCAGGAGGTGAAGTTAGGCAAATTAGACCTTTTCTGGGGAGGTTAGGGACTCCCTGTCAGAGCCAGAGACCTAGTAGGCGCTAGCTGTAACTGCTATGCACAGAAACAGTTGAGAATCGTGGAAGAAAAACTCCACTCTCAGGTTGGAAGCAACAAAATCAGAGACAGCTTTATTCAAGCAATTGCAAGGGAAGAATACAGCTGGCAGAGAGCATCCCTGCCTCAGTTTCTCCAAAGTACAACAAAATCACACAAGTATTTATACCTCTTTGTGACGTGCATTAATTAAAAACATCTGCATTTTATTTAGGCTGTTTGCTATCTAGTCCAGTATTTACTCACTTTCTTTTCTCAAAACATCGTTATCTCAAGGCTGGGCCACACTGACTATTCTGCTGTTTTCCACTCGCTTCTGACATGAGCCCGGCTTCTACAGGTCTCGCGATATTAGGCTAAGACTTAGGCCAACAGTTGCCTCGGTTTCTTACATTTAAATGGCAACTTAAACGCTCTCTTTTTTTCCCTGCTTCCACACTAGTGAGTGCTATGCAAGCAGTTGCAGGCAGACACAGCCCAAGTGCAGCTGAACCCACGGGCAAGGGGTGTAGGGGGTAAGTTAGGAAAAGCAGCTCAGGTCCGTCGACAGCCAAAACCACGAAACACCCGGAAGATGTGATGGGTTCTATTTCTGACTCTGCTGTAAGTGTCTGATGGCTCCTTACAGTATTTAGGTGGGGACAATTCATTCATATAATCATTTAATGTGCTATTGGGCTGACCAGCCTTTGGACTAACAAAGGTACTTTTAGTTAAAGTGTAGACTGGGGTGGGCAAACAACATTGGGGTTGGGGTGTGGGAGGGGGTGCAGGTTCAGCTGGGGGTGTGGGCTCTGGGGTGGGGCTGGGGATGAGGAGTTTGGGGTGTAGGAGGGTGCTCTGGGCTGGGACAGAGGGGTTCGGAGGGCAGGAGGGGGATGAGGGCTGGGGTGTGGGGAGAGGCTCAGGGGTGCAGGCTCTGGGCGGCACTTACCTCAAGTGTGGTGCAGCCCTGACCCAGCACCCCGGCTGGAGCAGGGCCAAGCCACCGGTGCGGCCCCCGACCCAGCGCCCCAGCCGGAGTGTCGGAGCAGTCCCAAGCTGTGTGGTGCGGCCCCCAACCCAGCGCCCCAGCCGGAGTGTCGGAGCAGTCCCAAGTTGTGTGGTGCGGCCCCCCGACCCAGCGCCCCAGCCGGAGTGTCGGAGCAGTCCCAAGCTGTGTGGTGCGGCCCCCGACCCAGCGCCCCGTCCGGAGTGTCGGAGCAGTCCCAAGTTGTGTGGTGCGGCCCCCGACCCAGCGCCCCAGCCGGAGTGTCGGAGCAGTCCCAAGCTGTGTGGTGCGGCCCCCGACCCAGCGCCCCGTCCGGAGTGTCGGAGCAGTCCCAAGTTGTGTGGTGCGGCCCCCGACCCAGCGCCCCAGCCGGAGTGTCGGAGCAGTCCCAAGCTGTGTGGTGCGGCCCCTGACCCAGCGCCCCGTCCGGAGTGTCGGAGCAGTCCCAAGCTGTGTGGTGCGGCCCCTGACCCAGCGCCCCAGCCGGAGTGTCGGAGCAGTCCCAAGCTGTGTGGTGCGGCCCCCGACCCAGCGCCCCGGCCGGAGCGGGGCCGAGCCGCGTGGTGCAGCTCACTGGCTGGCTTAAAATGGCCCGCAGGTCGTAGTTTGCACACCCCTGGTGTAGACTCATTGAACCTTATGGGGAAGGGATAAAGATTCCCAACGATGGCAAATACCAACTATCACCCAAGTTGGCCACATGCTATTTACACTGGCCGTCAGCAGCTGAAGCGGCTCAGCTGGGCCATGCAGCTCAGTGCTTGGAAGCAGAAGGAATTTCAGATCGAAACTAAACACTAAAAATCCAGCTGTCAAATGTTTAGAGGTCTGTGTCATGGGTGGCCAAACGGTGATCACACCGGGGATGTGCTGTCTGGGATTAATGCCTACGAAGCCTGTTATGTGCCTGATGTTTGTGCCCCCCCCCTCCAGCCCCCCTTTGTTTCATCCCTGGGTGGCATTGGAACCCCAGGGGGAGTGGTAGCTGGTACACACCAGGGGGCAGTTTTCAACAGTCCCATGTCTGTTTAGATGCACTTTTCTTTCAATCAAGCTGATGCAGAAGGCCCCCCCGCCCCCAGTGCTGGGGATGATTCCCACCTGCAAACTGCAATCGGGACATTTCAGTGGAAGGCTACTCTAGGATCTTGTGCAATGATTTCTCCTGCTGTGTTCCCCACCAAACGCCCCTTGGCCCAGGGAAATGTCCACAGCCCATTTTCCAGTGGGGGGAAACAGAGAGATAGGCAGCGTAAGTGACTTGGAAAAAGGTTACATAGAAAATGCAGGGTAGAATGGGGAAAAGAGCTCTGCTCTCGATGGCAGCAGCTCTAGGTCTGAGCCAACAGAGCACAGGGCCTCCCACAACAGACTTCAAATCGCTGACTTCAGGCCACCACACAATGGAGCTAACAATTCTCACCCACCTTTGTGAAAGACTTTGAGATATGTAGGCAACAGCGTGCTGTGCAAGTGCAATGGAGCGCCCTTAGCCATGTTCTCAGACATTAAGCCCAGAGAAGGTCAGTAACATGGCAGGGAGGTCACATGGCCCCACTGGGTGGCATCAGCTGTGAAGCCATGAGAACTGAGCTCTAGTCTTGGGGCTGACACTTATTTGGGATTTTCCTTCTCAATGTTCATAGTGAAAGGAGCTGTGTGACTCTTTGGGGGTGTTGCCACTGACATCATCAGGGCCAGGGATTGCACCCTCGGTCAGGTGTTGAACGACCACAACGTACTTCATACAATATCGCACCATTTCCAAAACACAAGCATTTAGAGCAAGGAGCAGAGCCTTTCAGGACAGCAGGAAGCTTGCACTGCCCATGTGAGGGGGATGGTCATGATTCAATCCAGACTTAAGATCTTAGGTGCCAGTTTGTGATATCTTACAGGAGTCAAGTATGAGAGGGGGAGCCGTGTTAGTCTGGATCTGTAAAAAGCAACAAGAGAGTCCTGTGGCACCTTATAGACTAACAGACGTATTGGTTTTCACACCAACTGCTAGAAGAGGGCCTCATCCTCCCTGATTGAACTAACCTCGTTATCTCCAGACTGATTCTGGCCTGCATATTTATACCTGCCTCTGGAAATTTCCACCACGTGGGTATTCACCCACAAAAGCTTATGCTCCAATATATCTTACAGGAGTGACATTTTCAGAGGGGGTACCTAGCACTTACATGAAACTAGGCTCCTTCAAGGGGTCTCCTGTTGGGCCCCCTTCATCACTGTGAAGACTCTTGGCCAGTGCATTGTTGACCAGGTGGCAGCAAACAGATTAGAATAGCCAGCACTATCCATTGCCTTGCTTTAAGCGCTGGGGGTTTTTATCAATGAGGTCGGTGGCACTGTTGCAATTTAGCCATGTTAGCTGGTTTTTGGAATATAAAACGCGATGATTAAGGTGTCGATCCTGCAATAAGCCCTTTATGGAGCTGGGGCCCAAACACTATTGCAGTCTTGGGGGGAATCCAGTCTCAATGCAGAAAACCAGATAGAATTTCAGACAAAGTAGTTTTAGCTTTATATTCAGTACAAATGTTTATTTTTGCAATGAGAACCGCACAAAAAAACCTTTAGTATATAAGTGAAAACTCTATGAATTCCCTTCTACAAATGTCTAAAGTGTTTAATACAAGTCTCAAATTCACTGACAGAATTATTTGCCAAGCGTTCCGTGCAAAAAGTACAGTGGGATTGTACGTTTCTCTTATTCTTTTGTACAGGATTAAAGAGGAGGAGAAAATAACCAGGATTACATCATTTAGACTAGACTTCTATAGCAAGAAGATGCATTCTAATGTCCATAACTGTTAAATCATACACAAGGGGATGGGGTGGGGGGAAATTAAATAGTGTATCATCTGAATTACAACCCAATTATAAACACACACAGTAAAACAGGGAAAAAAACCATGAGAATAGCAAAAAAACCAAACCAAAACAAAAAAACCCACAACCACCTTTGGCAGAAAAAAACCTGAAGGAATCATTTCTCCAGCTAAAGATACCACGTTATGGTCATCATTCGGCGACGTGTAAAAACAAACAAAAAAATGCACAGAATAGAACAAGAAGAGTACAATTTAAAAAAATATTTAAAGTTACAGAGTATGTAGGTGCAACCTGTAAACGTTTCCAGATATTTGCAAACAATACAGAGGTGAGCAAGAAAGGGAAAGAAACAGACTACTGGATTAACCCACCAGTCTAAAAAATGCTACCGCTACTCCGAATTATTAGCTACTGACGATAAAGGTTTGGCAAATTTCAAATGCAAAAAAGGGCTGAACATTAAAAAAAGGACTAATATCGCTATTGACTAGATACAGGGGGGTTTGTTCTTTGCATACATATAAATTATATAATATTTGTTTTCTTTATTTTACAACCTAGGGTGCTCTCTTAGAAGTTCCAGCACTTCCAATTGGTTTGTTTTCTTGTTTGCAATGTGGTGGATTTTATGTACAATTGCGATGAGTGTGTGTGTGGTCACTCTTACAGCGGATGTGCACTTAAAAATACCCGGAAACCCTGAGCTTAAAATTAAAGGAGGGAGGAGATGATCACCCAAAGTGCTTTCATAAGAAGAGGAGAGAGCGTGGAAAGAGGAATACTGCCCAAGAAGGGTGAGAGATGGAAGCAGCTCACCCCATGGTTCTGCGTGAGGTTCAAGAGACATCGTTGGAAGAGATTAGAGGAGAAGCCAAAGGTTCAGATTTCCCCCACTATGCACAACCAAAGAAAGATTGAAATCCAGAGGCAATTTACAGACTGTGACACAGGATGCAGCTGAAGCCTTGGGAAAGGACTGTAAGAAGTGACTGTTCCTAGCCCTCGGGACATGGGAATGGCACGTTCCCTACCTCTCTTCCATGCCCTACAGTGCCATGAGGTTTTGCTCCTGCCAATTCTTGGGGATCAGAGTAAAATCAAGCATAACCCCTATTCCCCTGCTCGGCACAGCATAGAGAATCTGCCCAAGCCAAGAGAGCCTGCCCACACTTTGCCCAACCTGAGGCCCCATCAACCATTTGCCAGCAACATAAGGGTGGCTCCTAATTTGCATAAAATGATGCCAGTTGTGTCCATTATCATCATGGGTGGGGGGCCTTGGCTCACAAGAATACTACAAGTCCCAGCATGCAATGATCTTGGCCAGGCCACTAGCATGAGCACAGGATACTGGGACCTTTCAGATTGCAGTTGTATTTTAAAGTTAAAGGCAGCCACCACTTGTTGATCCACACTGGCACATCTCATCTAAACAAACCCACTGAGCTCTGAGGCTAAGCTGCAGCCAGTCACTGGTCTGGCCTGGGCTCTGCCAAGCAAGGAGAACAGGGATGCTGCTCTTTTGGGTTTCTCTTTGCAACAGCAGCAGGATCAGCTGCTAGTGAAGTTCCCTGGTGCAGGTTCTCCCAGGCAAAGGAAATCAGGACTTTTCCAGTAGAGACACCAAGGGGCTCTAATGAGACAGGCAGTTCACTGGGATGATTTCCTGAAATAGCCAACAGAAAAGTGGGGCTCTACATTCCCAAGCCCAGACAGATCCTCACCTGATGCAGTTAATAAGCTCCCTATGATAATCAGATAGAATCAAGAACTATTCCTCATGCCATCACCAGACAAATCCTGCACTCTGCTTCTCTGGTCTTGCCTGCGACTAAGGATAGCACAGTGGGGAGGCCAGAGATTAAGAGCTACAGAGATGAGAGACTTGCATGTCCTGACCATTCTCTTGGTCAGTACCAGTTTCGATCGGGAGGAGCCTGTCAGGTTTGACTGAGTGTTGTTTCATTAGAGTGGGGGGTAGGGGGTGGACTTGGGCAGGTTTATGGGATGGATTTCTAGACTTTCTTGCAGCCTCCCCACTACCCCAGCCGGCTCACACATCACTAGGTCGATCATGTTAGCTAAGAGAAACTTAACAGGCTGATTTCTTTTAAACGTATTCCCTCCCCACTGGCAGCAGAGAGCTCTAAGGGATGACAAGAAAGTAGCTTCGAAAACACTGAAGTCACTTATGGCAGACAGTCAAACCCTACAACCCGAGGCTGCTATTTCAACGCTTGCTTGGTCACTGAGACAACAGCAAAGTGGAGTTTATCCAAACTAGTGCCGGCTAATCTGTCCCCTGTCCTGACTGGATCTTCTCAGGGATAGCTGCACCCAGTTCTCACACTGAAGTAGGTCTGGAATGTGAAGAGAAGGCCCTCCCGCCCCATCATCCAACCCCCACATTCAAACCTCAGCAAGCAAGTATCAATGGAAGCCATCAGCTCTCAAAATGAATAGCTTGGCCAAGGCTTGGAGAATCCCAGCTCTTGCTCGGTGGGACAAACGTCACTCTGGAGTCAGGCAGGCTCTTGTGCTTGCTTTACATAGTGTCAGCTACGTCTGCATCACAATCTCAGAAATTGGGAAGGGACTGCACTGGTTGTCTGAGACGCTGTGGGTGTCAGTGCTTGGGGCCCTGATGCGCCCTCTGGGTGAGAGAGGGGGGCCAACAGCAGGATGAAGCCTTCACACAAGTTCAGCCTCACTACACCTTGTCCAGGATTGTGTTGCTTTAGCATGGCAGCTCTCCTAGCCCTCGTTTAGGAGGGAAAATGCACACTGGCTACCTAGGACAAGCTTCCCCCCAGGATGGGGACAGGAGCGTGAGAACTCCTTCCTTTCCCCTAGAGCACAGTCGGAAGATAGGGACAACCTTTCCTCAACAATCCTCACCCCTTTAAACAACTTAATCACAAATAGGATTCAAAGAAATGTCAGTACGACACCATCTTTTAAAAAAAAAGAGATGAGTTTATTCCATGATCAGTACAGACCAAATGCATATTCACCGTATTTAAGTAAAACCAATCAATTACTCCAGCGCTCACCCCATACGGACACACCAGTATTGTACTGTATAGTGGGTATTTATGGCACATAACGTTTTAACGGTTCATAGAATAAAATGAAAAGAACACACACTGAAGGCGCATGGGAAAACGCCCGCTGCTAGTGAGATTTGGTCGGTGGTGGAAGGAGCCTTTCCAAAACTGCCGCTTCCACTTGCCCTCCTCTCAGCCACTTCTTTTAGGTATAAAAACTTTCTTTTTTTTTAATCATATTTTATGACATTTAAAAAAAACCAAAATGCAGCTTTCTGGTTTTACAGTTAAAAATCTAGACTAAAAGTTTGAAACTGAGCAAAATATAAGCAGTGTTTTTACACCGAGTTCGGTGGCTCACCAAAACCCTCAAACAAATATATGCCAATTATAGTCACTATACAACACAGCCCCAGTCAAACCCTAGTGACAGGGTGGTCGCTTCCCCTGGTGTCACTGGTTTCTCCACTCCACTCTAGAACAACGAGACAATTAATACCCAGTCAAGAGTTGAGCAGTAACAAACTGCCTGGAGGAAAAAAACAGACTGAAAGAAACTGACTTTGGTTGGTTTCAGAGTAGCAGCCGTGTTAGTCTGTATCCGCAAAAAGAAGAACAGGAGGACTTGTGGCACCTTAGAGACTAACAAATTTATTAGAGCATAAGCTTTCGTGGACTATAGCCCACTTCTTCGGATGCATATCATCCGATGACTTTGGTTGGTAGTCTAGCTCCAATTCCCGGACCTCCACACAATGCTAAAACAAAAACCTCACTCAAATGGCCAGTTTCACTTGACACCTCCACTGTACTATTCCCTTTTTCACAAGCGAACACTTACAGAGAATGGCTCCCAGCTAAAGGCTTGTGGGAAGTTAAGTTAAAGGCAAAGCCAGTGATGAAAGGACCAGACACAGCTTGTGTATTTTCCCAGCTGGACCCCAGGTCTCCCATTCTTGCCAGGATACTCCCATAGGCAGCCTCTCAGTGAAGAGCATCTCTTGCTGTCATGACACAGCACTGTTTATTCATAGACATTCTGTAACTTAGAACCTTTCTGGATAGAAAAGGTGTGAAGAACATGAAGTCCTGGATATACTGTGAATACGTTTGGCATAGAGAATGTCGAGTGATCAGGGCACCCTTCCCAGCAGCTGCATGTCCAATCAAACCTAGTATGTAGTTGGCTTGTCTTGGTCGGTCTTTCTTCAGTGTGTGAGGGGGGGGCAAAAGTCAAACTGTAAGGCAGACTGTGCTGATCCTTCGGAGGCCTCGACTGAAAGATCTGCACTGGTCAGACATGCAGAAGGGCTGCAGGAATGCTCCCCCTCCCAGCCGCCATGAACACTATGGAGAGTCAAAGATTCGCCGGGAAATTAAAGAGTCAGGAGAAGAAAACCAGGCGCTATTAGAAAAGATTCTCTTCGAATATTGCCAACAAATCGCTCTGGAAATTCATGTCGATAGTAGCTGCCATCTGAAGGGGGAGAGGAGATTGGAGAATTACAAAGGCTGCAGGATTGATGCTCACGGGAGCACATTGCAGGGATGCTGCACTTGACTCAATGGGTGGCATTAGGGGCCAGGGATTTTGCTGGGCTACCTAAACTTTTTACTGGTATAATCTAGTACTTTTGCCCTATAAAAGACCTAAGTCTCCTGGCACAGTTGTCTGCCAATCTGTTCAAGTTGGGAGTCTTCACTCAGTTCACCAAGGGGTCAGCATCCCAGCAAAAGCACTCTGGCCTGCTTGTAACCCCGGCCGATAAACCCAGCATGCTCTAGGACTATCAATTAAAGTGCAGAGCGATGCTCTGTCACTCAGCTCACTGCCTGAACATCTGCCTCAAATTGCCCCCCATCAGAGTGCCCAGTATTCCCCCCCCACCCCACTCACCGCCTCTCTGCGCCTTCGCTCCTGCTCCCGTTTTCTGGCCATCTCTCTCTGCTGATCCAGCATAGACTGAGAGGACTGTGGCTGAGAGCTCTGTGCTTGGGGCGCAGAGGCTGCAGCTGACACCTGCTGCTGCTCCTGGCGTCTTCGGACTTCTTCCTGAACTCTGCGAGCTTGCTCCAGGGCATCCTCATCATCACGACTCCTGCCAAGACCCAAAAGTGTCATTAGAATGGTGGGGCGCTTTGTGCAACCCCATAAGGCATAGAAGTTTCTTAAACTGCTGGGTCCTTCTTCCATCCATGGGCTGGCTCACCATTGCTGTGATGAAGGACTGTTTGAGGAGAGTGGGAAGGGAGGTCTCAGATTTGGCTGTTTTAAACTTGTTCCTAGTGTGACCCGTATCTTAGATTTCAGAGTAGCAGCCGTGTTAGTCTATCAGCAAAAAGAACAGGAGTCCTTGTGGCACCTTAGAGCGTCTCATGGATGCCTCCCCTCTGTGATCCTATAACCTTCCTGTGGGAACTCCAGCAATCACTGACATAGTGAAGTCTCTCAGGAAAGGACTCAATGTATTACATTTTTAATGCCAGGTAGCAACTGGAAACGAGGAAGAGCAGCCAGCACCATGTGTCCAGCCATCTCCCCCAGCAAGTGCTCCCTGGGGATCCCAGTTGGAGAATGGGCAGCTAAGGGGTTTCTCCCTGTGGAGTTTGTTGCATAGTTAAGCCACTCATTTTGCGACCCCCACGCTGTGGAATGGGAAGTGCTTAGTGCATCAAGAGATTCTTGCTCATGTTGCTTCTTGCTTAACAGTACAGTTAGTCAGCTAGAGAAGGAGGAAACCGCAGCTGTTATCCAGCTGGCACACCCAGATACTTCAGTGGTATGAACTGTGAACAGAGTATGATGCTGGAACTCTACAACTTGCACTGGCTCCTGAGTGGGCAAGGAGCCCATCTTCTCGTGAGCCCACCATGGAAGCGGTGGCTATATTACACCCACTGATTATGTTCAGAGTTCCTGCACTGCTGCATGTAAGTGCTGCCACGCGTCTAGGCTAACAGAGCCCAGGTACAACCCAAGGGAGCTAGAGAAAAGGTGGCCTAGACAACAGGGCCATGTCTGGTATACCCCTCAAAAGGGCAGTGGAGACAGCTTTACCCTCACTGTCTTCTGGTTGATCATGCTGAAAAACCTGTCTTTTCCCAATGAATCAGCAGTGGCTCCAAGGCACCAAGCTGACAAGTGAAGCAAAAAGAGGAAGCGACTGTCCCCAATGGGGACATAACCCCATTCACACACCTCGGTACCCTGGGGAGACCAGCTTTAGGAGCAATGAAATACAGATGTGCAGGCCTCTCACCTCATCCTTTCCTGCTCCCGCCTCAGCCGCTCCTTCTCCTTTTCCACCTGTTCTGCCTGAGCTTTGAGCGCCTTCTCCCGCTCTTCCTTCTCCCGCGCTGCCCTCTTGAAATGCTCAAAGCTATCGCTGGAGGACTTTGCTGTGGAGGATGGAGTCGTGAGGGGTTTCTGGACCAAGCTTGCCCACGAGCCCATGTTCTTTATTTTCAGATCCTGTGAAGTCAAGAAGGCAGCATTAGTGTTGAACTGGGCCATAGCTAGCAGACAAAGCCTCCCAGCTAATGTTAACAGCACACAGAAGCATGATGAGTCTGGCATGAACCTTAGTGCTAGGCATTATGGTTAAGTTCAGAGAGTCACAGTAAGAGGCCACAGAACTCCCCAAAAATCATTTGCTGAAGGGAACCTTCAGCACTTATGCCCTGTTTCAATCCAGCACAGACTGATAGTTACTGAAAGAGGAGGTTATTTACCTATAACTGGAGGTTCTTTGAGATGTGTGGTCCATGTTTGTATTCCACTGAGGGGTTACGCATGCGAACCATGCGCCTGCAATCAGAGCTTTTGAAAGTAGTGTGCATTGGTCCGTGCATGCGCCCTGGTTCACCTTGCGCTTCCAGCCGAGGTGATAAAGGGTGAGTCGAACCGGACCGTGTCGCCAATTCCTTCTCCAACACGACAGATGCGTAGCAGAGAGGAAGGAGAGTGGGAAGTGGAATACACATAGGGACCACGCATCTCAAAGAACCTCCAATTTCATGCAAGTAACCACCTCTTCTTCGAGTGATGATCCCTATTATTCCACTGGTGGTGATTAACAAGCAGTACCTATGTCGGAAGAGGGTGCAAGGATGAGGAAGGAATGGTTGTGTGGAGAACTGCCATCCAAAGGAGGCATCTGCCACTGAGTCCTGCACTAAGACAGTGTGCTGCAAAGGTGTGTAAGAACTCCCTGTAGCCGCTCTACATTGTCCCTAACTGAAGGGAGTCCATGGTCAAAGCCCGAGCTCTCGTGGAGTTAGCCTGCACCCCTGTGGGGATAGGTAGGCCTGACAGTTGGTGGCAGGGTGAAATGCAACCCAAAATTCATTTAGAGATCCTCTAGGTGGAGATGGCTCACCCCCCGAGTCTTTCTGCTACTGCAACATATACAGCCTAAGGGCGTTCCTGATTGGTTTTGTTCTCTGCAAGCAACAGGCCAGAGCTCATCAGACATTGAGGGAATGGAGTTGATGTTCTTCTGCAGATGCGTGTGGTTTCAGGAAGAAAATAGGTAAGTGAATAGATTGATTGATGTGAAACTGGGAGACCACCTTTGGTAAAAAGCTGGGGTGTAGATGTAGGGAAATGATCCTTCTCTAACACTATAAAAGGCGGGTCCTCTATCATAGCTTCAAGTTCACCAACCCTTCTCGCAGAAGTGATAGCAACAAGGAAAGCAACTTTCATGGAAAGGAGGGACAGAGCACGATGGTAACAGTTCAAAGTGTGGTTCCGTTAGCATGGAGGGAACTAGATTCAGGTAATCATTGGGGTGTGATCATTTGGATGGGAGAGGTTGTGATGAGGCCTTTCCAAAACCTAGTGGTTAGTGGGTGTGTAAAGACAGTGCAACCTTCCACTGGACAGTAGAACGCGCTAATCACTGCCAGGTGGACTCTCAAAGAGTTGAGACAAAACCTGATGACTTCAAGGACAGAACATAATCCAGGATCAGGGGGATCCCCATCAGTTCAGGCAGAAGTTCTTTTTGTTAGACCCAAGATGAGAAACGTTTCCATTTGGCTCAGTAACATTGCCTAGTGGAGTCCTTCCTGCTGCTGGAGAGGATGTCTTGCACAGCAGGAGAGCATGTGCAGGCTAAAGCAAATGGCCATCCAAATACCATGTTCTGAGGTGCAGCGCATGTGGATTGGGATGCCTGATCTCGCTGTTGTACTGGGTCAGGAGATCGGGGAAGTTGTGGAGGGGAATTGGTGGGCAGAATGACATGTGGAGGAGATTGGGAAACCGGAATTGCGTGGGCCAACAGGGTGCGATCAGAATGACCATTGCGTTGTCTTGTTAGATCCTGTGCAGTACCTGAGGCAGGAGAGGTAGAGGCGGGAAGGCGTAGTTGATTTGGCCTGACCAAGAGAGCAGGAGAGCATCACCCTGAGAGTGGTGACCGAGGCCTCCTCTGGAGCAGTATGTGGTACATTTGCTGTTAGTTTGTGATGTGAATAGGTCTCTGGTCAGGGTCCTCCGTCAGGTGAAGATGCTGTGTACTACTGAATTGTGAAGTTCCCTCTCGTGGGCATTGCAAAACGTCTGCTGATCGAGTCCGAGACTACATTCTGTGTCCCTGGATGACAGCCTGCAGACAAGAGAATCTGGTGATTGATGAACCAATTGCAGAGATTGTGCATAGAGCGGCCCATCACGTTCCTGCTTGTTGATATAGGAAACGGCAGTAGTGTTGTCTGATATGAGGAGACCGTGATGGGAGTGAATAAACAGAAGAAAGGATTGGCATGCCTTTCTTACAGCTCAGAGTTCCCCCCCCCCCCCACCAGCTGGAGACAGTGAGAGACCAGTGCCAGGTCAGGACCTGCCCCAGGTCCCGGAGGGGTATGGGGGATCAGGGCCCAGACCAGGGGTGACCGTGGCGGGGGATCAGACCCATGACTCATGAGGGTTGGGGGTTGTCTAACTTCTCCTTTCAACCTGCGCACAGTCCATGGCCCCTCCTGCCCTCTCCCAACCCATCCCCTGCTCCCTTGGTGCCCCGGAGGCACATAGTCGTGCACCCCACAAGGTGGGAGGGAGGCTTCAGGCCTGTGAGCTGTGCTATGCCAAGGACCAAACCCGCCTTACCCAGGTCCCGGGAGATTTTGGTGATGCACAGAGTCACTGAGTGGCTCTGGTTGCCTGTGACCACCCCCCCCCCCCCCCCCCCCGGTCCCTGTCCCTCCAGACCTGTAGTGTCCCAGCCAGGCGAGCGTGGGGGGGGAGGGCAGCACTGCTATTGCAGGCAGTTGGGGAGGGCGGGGGCTGAAGGGCACTGACTTGGCCATGCAGCCATGGGTTGGGGCCTGGGCTGAGCCAGGATTGGCGCAGGGATGGCCTGGCTGGGCGCGCACTGTTTGTGATCATAAGACCATAAGAACGGCCGTACCGGGTCAGACCAAAGGTCCATCTAGCCCAGTATCCTGTCTACCGACAGTGGCCAATGCCAGGTGCCCCGGAGGGAGTGGACCAACAGGCAATGATCAAGTGATCTCTCTCCTGCCATCCATCTCCCCCTCTGACAGACAGAGGCTAGGGACACCATTCCTTACCCATCCTGGCTAATAGCCATTAATGGACTTAACGACCATGAATTTATCCAGTTCTCTTTTAAACGCTGTTATAGTCCTAGCCTTCACAACCTTCTCAGATAAGGAGTTCCACAAGCTGACTGTGCGCTGCGTGAAGAAGAACTTCCTTGTATTTGTTTTAAACCTGCTGCCTATTAATTTCATTTGGTGAGCCCTAGTTCTTGTATTATGGGAATAAGTAAATACATTTTCCTTATCCCCTTTCTCCACATCACTCATGATTTTATATACCTCTATCATATCCCCCCTTAGTCTCCTCTTTTCCAAGCTGAAGAGTCCTAGCCTCTTTAATCTCTCCTCATATGGGACCCGTTCCAAACCCCTAATCATTTTAGTTGCCCTTTTCTGAACCTTTTCTAGTGCCAGTATAACTTTTTTGAGATGAGGAGACCACATCTGTACGCAGTATTCGAGATGTGGGCGTACCATCGATTTATATAAGGGCAATAATATAGTCTTAGTCTTATTCTCTATCCCCTTTTTAATGATCCCTAACATCCTGTTTGCTTTTTTGACCGCCTCTGCACACTGCGCGGACATCTTCAGAGAACTATCCACGATGACTCCAAGATCTTTTTCCTGACTTGTTGTAGCTAAATTAGCCTCCATCATATTGTATGTATAGTTGGGGTTATTTTTTCCAATGTGCATTACTTTACATTTATCCACATTAAATTTCATTTGACATTTTGTTACCCAATCACTTAGTTTGGTGAGATCTTTTTGAAGTTCATCACAGTCTGCTTTGGTCTTAACTATCTTGAGCGGTTTAGTATCATCTGCAAACTTTGCTACCTCACTGTTTACCCCTTTCTCCAGATCATTTATAAATAAGTTGAATAGGATTGGTCCGAGGACTGACCCTTGGGGAACACCACTAGTTACCCCTCTCCATTCTGAGAATTTACCATTAATTCCTATCCTTTGTTCCCGGTCTTTTAACCAGTTCTCAATCCATGAAAGGACCTTCCCTTTTATCCCTTGACAACTTAATGTACGTAAGAGCCTTTGGTGAGGGACCTTGTCAAAGGCTTTCTGGAAATCTAAGTACACTATGTCCACTGGATCCCCCTTGTCCACATGTTTGTTGACCCCTTCAAAGAACTCTAATAGATTAGTAAGACACGATTTCCCTTTACAGAAACCATGTTGACTATTGCTCAACAGTTTATGTTTTTCCATGTCTGACAATTTTATTCTTAACTATTGTTTTGACTAATTTGCCCGGTACCGGCGTTAGACTTACCGGTCTGTAATTGCCGGGATCACCTCTAGAGCCCTTTTTAAATATTGGCGTTACATTAGCTAACTTCCAGTCATTGGGTACAGAAGCCGATTTAAAGGACAGGTTACAAACCTTAGTTAATAGTTCCACAACTTCACATTTGAGTTCTTTCAGAACTCTTGGGTGAATGCCATCTGGTCCCGGTGACTTGTTAATGTTAAGTTTATCAATTAATTCCCAAACCTCCTCTAGTGACACTTCAATCTGTGACAGTTCCTCAGATTTGTCACCTACAAAAGCCGGCTCAGGTTTGGGAATCTCCCTAATATCCTCAGCCATGAAGACTGAAGCAAAGAATCCATTTAGTTTCTCCGCAATGACTTTATCGTCTTTAAGCCTCCTTTTGTATCTCGATCATCAAGGGGCCCCACTGGTTGTTTAGCAGGCTTCCTGCTTCTGATATACTTAAAAAACATTTTGTTATTACCTTTGGAGTTTTTGGCTAGCTCATTTGGGTCTGGCCTAGGCCACGTTAGCCTAGCACCCCTTCAAGCCCAGTGCCCCTGGCTGGTTCACGGGAGGGGTGGGGAGGGCAGGCGGCTGCTTCCCTGCCCAGCTGGGGGCTGCCCTGGCTGGGAGACAGGCAGAGAGAGAAAAATGACATGAAACCTCAATAACAGGCACCCAGAGCAGGAGTGACTCACATGGATTTGGGGAGAGAGCCGGGCATGGAACCCAGGAGTCCTGCTTCCGAGCCCCTGATCTAACCCCTAGATCCTACTCCCCTCCCAGAGCTCAGCACAGAACCCGGGAGTCCTGCCTCCCCGCCTCCCCCCACTCTAGCCATCCTCCTCTCCCCTCATACCCCTGCTAATAATTGCACACGCAGCCTGCTGGGGAATGTGCCCCGGAACAGGTCAGTCCCTTCGAGCCCAGCAGGCCCTGTTTCCCCTGCCCCCTGGGCCAGCTCCTCTCTCCCTGCTGGGCAAATGAGCCCTGCCAGCGCTGCGTGCCTGCTGTGGCCGGGGCGAGAGACCCTGGCACCTCCGGTCTGCTGCTCGGGCCCAGCCCCAATCTGCTCTGCTGCGGAGCTTTCTGTCCCTGATCCCCATGGGGAATTATCAGCCCCAATTAACAGCCATTTGGATAATTGCTGCGTGGCTGCCAGGCGGGTGGGCGGCGGATTGGGGGCGCGGAATTAAAACGCTCCAGCAGAGACACCTGCCCAACTGTGGGCTCACCAGCTCCCCCCATGGCTGCCCTTACAGCTGGGCTGCCACCGGGGCTCCATGTGCAACCCGGGCCTGCACCTTGAGCAAGGGGGACCGCAGCCACACACGCTGTACCCCTCAGCCTGCCCCCAGAAGCATGAGGGGGGTGCAGGCCTGAGACAGCCGGCCATGGGCCTGGTCGGTGCCAGGCAGGAGGGTGGGGCCGGCAAACAGGCCCAGCCTCCAGGTCCTCCCAGGGCAGAGGGCAGGATGCTGCCCTGGCTCTGCCACGCTCTGCCCCAGGCGCTGGTGAGGGCAGCAGGAGAGGGTTGCACGTGTCAGCCCAAGCTGTGGGCCTGGGGGAGCTGATCACTGTGCTGGTCCCAGCCCTGGGGGCTGGTGGGAATGGGGGGCTGTGACGTTGCACTCTATATGATTTTATAAAAATATGCTAATGAGTGAATATAATGTAACTGGAATATGCTTCATGCAAAAGGTCTCTTGTAAGGTATCATTACAAAGCTTATAATCTACTGAGTGTGGTCATCCTATTTGTATAAATGTATCACTCTTGTATCTGAAACTAGAAATATGAAATATCACTCTGAGGGCATATTGTAATTATGCAAAGTGTGGGCCATTAATGGTTGTCTGGAATCTTGATGGCTCCCATCAAGCAGGACAATTGACTGTGGATGGCTCTGTTTGCAGGCAAGTCTTGCTGTAAGTCAGGCTGGGAGGAATGAAGGCTTGGGGTCTTACTGTGACATGTGATCATGTCACCTGAACTGGAATCCATCTTTAACCTAGTCCTTTTCCATTGAGAAGTGGGGGGGACGGGACCCAGAAGGACAAAAGGTTCCCGCCTTGGCCTGGAAGGTGCCCAGTCTGAGGAAAAAACTTACTGTAGCCTCTCTAAGGGTGAGATTATCTGTATTCACGTTGATTAGACATAGATTTGCATGTTTTATTTTATTTTGCTTGGTAATTCACTTTGTTCTGTCTATTACTACTTGAAACCACTTAAATCCTACTTTCTGTATTTAATAGAATCACTTTTTACTTATTAATTAACTTAGAGAATGTATTAATTCCTGGGTGGGCAAACAGCCGTGCATATCTTTCTATCAGTGTTATAGAGGGTGAACAAAATGTATGAGTTTACCCTGTATAAGCTTTATACGGGTAAAACAGATTTATTTGGGTTTAGACCCCATTGGGAGTTGGGCATCTAAGTGTTAAAGACAAGAACACTTCTGTTAGCTGCGTTCAGGTAAACCTGCAGCTGTTAGGGGATGTGATTCAGACCTGGGTCTGGGTTTGCAGCTGGCTAGCGAGTCTGGCTCAAACCAGGCAGGACACTGAGGTCCTAAGCTGATGGGGCAAGAAAGCAGGGGCAGAAGTAGTCTTGGCACATCAGTTGGCAGCTCCCAAGGCGGGGTTCTGTGATCCAACCAGTCACAGGTGCCAAGATGCCCCTTCCTCCCAGTGCCAGTTGTGCCAGGGCACCCAAGGCCTTTGGGCCTGGATTGGGTGGATCATGACTCAACCTTGAGCTTCCACCCAGACAAAGGCCAAGTAAATATGATGAGGATTGCTGAAAATCTAGTTCATTATATAAAAAGTTTTACCAATCCCAAAGGATCGGACACATTACCCACCAAGTTAAAGAATATTTCAGATCTTACTCAAATCCATGCTAACAGCCAATTCTTATGAACTAAACTAAAATGTATTTAAAAAGAAAAGAGAGAGTATTGGGTAAAGATCATTATCCATACAGATATGAATAGAGTTCTTAGATCAGTTTCATAGTAAAGATGGTGAGCTTTAGAGTTGCAAAAAGTACTTTCAGAATTAATCCATAGGTTACAGTCCAGTGTCCAATATCAGGGTGATTCAGATGGGACTGGAGACCTTAGAATTGTGACTCAAACTTCCTCTGATGAAGCTTAAGCAGATCTGAGATGAGAGGATCAGGGCCCTAGAGTTCTTTTTATAGTTTTCTAGCAGCCTCTTGACAGCGTGCAGTCCTTGGGTGAACAATAGGCAATTATCCTAGCTTTGAAGTATTTCCTAAGCATCACCGATAATTAGCTACATGGATTAACATGAGGCAACTGCCCATCGTCAGCCATTCACAGGTAGTTTACTACAAACTTCAGAGAGAAATAAGGACGATGATATTACTACATTCACAGTTCATCTAAATGTTAACATTTCCTTTTGATCTCTGAATTAACAGAATACAGCAATAGAGGGGAACCATTTGGTTACATTGTCAGCCTCTAACAATATACGTGTAAACACACAAAAACCACAATCATTGTCCACTAATATGTCCTTAAAGGTTGTATCTGGGTCAATTAGCCTGCTAGTTGTAACCCTTTCTGGCCCTGTGTGACAAACCCTAATACCTAGTTTAACAATACTAACACCCAGGCGAGCCAGACTGGTTCCAGCTATGTCTTTGTCAGGCTTCAGTTGAGACCTAGAGGCCTTGACATGAGCTGACACATGGTCTGCCAGCGTCACAGTCTCTATTCCTAGACGGGGTGATCCCCTGTCTGTTGTAATGTTCCTTTTTTTTACCTCCAAGAGGTTTCAATTGTTTGCAGTTCTCTCTGATGGTTTTCCATGGATAGTCTTCGGATAGAGCAAGGCTGGACAATTGAGCCTTGCATGACATCACCGGCTAACCGGGACAGGTACAACTCCTTCCTGCTTGAACAGGCCATCACTGAGACATATTATCTCCTGGTGACTGACTTTTACTCCAAGTTTATAAAGCATGCTGTCAATATAAAAACATTATTCCTTAAATATTACCTCTACGTACGTATGTCTTGTAATGAGTACGAATCTTGACAAGTTATGAGCTTTCTGTAGATACCTTATACATTACTGTTTATGAGCAATATCCTGCAAGTCTTGGTTGGTGTAGAGCAGTGGTTCCCAAACTGGGGTTCGTGAACTGTTCCAGGGGGTTCTCGGGAAAAAATTCCCTAATGGCAGACAGAGCTGTCCTTAGGGACCCCGGGCAGCACGGGACCAGCAGCCTCGGAGCCCCTGGACTTCCAAGAGCTAAGCAGATCAAAGCAAGCACATCTATCACACCGAGGAGATTTCAACTTCAAGACTCCTTATAAGAAATGGAAAGGGAGGTGGATATTTTTTGCTGCTTTTAAAATTAAATAGGCAGCTAGTATTGTTTTTAAAATTATTATGAAGAACAAGTTTAAGCTTTGTTGTAACGTGTGCTGTTTGCTTGAACTGCTCAAGACCTGAATGCTTGTATAAGAGGAACTCTTTGAGTTGGCTTCTTAGATACCTTCCTGCTGTTTCACATCTGATACTTCTTGATGAAACATAGGAGCCTTGTCTTATAACAGGCTTATTCAAAGTGATACAAGCTACGAAAGTGAGATCTTGGAGGAGTGTTGCCATTTTCATAATGTAATAAAAATACTGTCATGATAAATAATAATTAATAATAAATAGTGTGTAATAAGCATGTCATAAAAACAAATTTTATATTTCCAAGATCACTGCTTTTATAATTTATACTCAGGTAAAGGAGAAAATCCCTGGAAATATTCTTTTTAGGAGGGGGTTCGTGAGACTTGACATTTTGGTGAAAGGGGTTCACAGGTTGTTACAGTTTGGGAACCACTGGTGTAGAGAGTTTGTCGGGTCAGAGGTGAGACATGTTTGCAAAGAACAAGGGACCCTTTGCCAAGGAGTCTCTATGTCACACCTCCCCTTTCATTATTACCACCCGTTGGTGCTGCTCATGTAATTCTACTAGCAGCCTTTTCTGTAAGCTTTCTGGTATTGTTACTCACAGGCACCATGGCAAACAACCATTCTCCATGGATAACTCCACTTTCCTGAAATAGCAAGGGCCAAGTTGCTCTTTGATTGTGTGATTTGGCCACCCTGAAAGTGCTTAGTGCATCGCCTTAACTAAAGCAGGGTCTATGCTTGTTTCCAGCGCAATTTCCTTAGCTGTAATAGGGAGATGATCTAGGAAAGAGACTGTATACACAGGGTTTTCCTCTCTGTTTCCCTGTGTAAAGAAGCAGATGGGACAGTGCATCAGATGGTGTATGTGTGACACTATGTACCTCGGGGAACACCCTGCACTCCCATGTTCATCCTTATAGGATTGTGTGGTTTATTCTACCTGAAGCAGTGCATTTGGTTGAAGCGTATCAGAGACTCCTCTGGGGATAACAAGCCTGGTACATATCAATTTCTTTGTTAAATTGATGAACTCATATAAGCTTGCAGTGTCCAGCGGGCATAACTGGACACTGCAAAACGGAGGTTCCTAGGGTTGTGTCTGGGATCGGAGCTTTGGCTAGTGTCATTCGGTTGCACAGTCCAAGGAGCAGTGACATGCCAGAGGCTGTGCGTGAACAGACCCAGGAGTGCGGGTTCTCACAGCAGAGCAGGGTAAGGCTGGCTCCCAGAGTCGAGGATTGGAGTGACCTAGCAGCTCACCGGTCCAGATAACACCAGAGGGGAACATCACAGTATGATAAACATCATGCTGGCAGGCAGCTGAGATCACAGCCCATCTCTGAAGCTTAGCTGCCTCTAGCAGAGAACACCTGCCTTTGGGCCTAGGGTTTATGATCAGTGATGAGGGCAAACATTTGTCTAAACAGGCCCTCGTGGAATTTAATCCCCCCCCCAAATGGTGCCGAAAGCCTCTTTTTCTATTCGTGAATAGTTTCTCTCAGCCTTTGAGAACGTTCTGGAGCGAATGCTCTGGGGTTTTCACTCCCATCTTTACCAGTGTGTGCAGCGACAGCCCCAGCACCTACAGGAGAGGCCTCACTCACAGACCAGCGCTAGGGGGATCCCGGACTGAAATGTTCCAGGAGCCTGGAACGACTCCGCTTCTTATTTGTGACCTCATAACCCTTGTTTTCCTTTTCTGTGCAAACCAGCTTCATATTTTTCCATAACAGCGCGGACATCGGACTGCTTAATGTGGCTACATTTGGAAGTAGCCTTCAACAGTAGTTTAACATGGCCAGAAACAATCTAAGCTCCAAGACATTCTGTGCTACTGGTGCATTGTCAGTGGCTTCTCTTTTAATGGGTTTACCCTTCTCCACCTCTACAATGCTCCAAGTGAGTAACCTGATTTTGAAAGACGTACACTTATCTTTGCCAAACTATAACATTAGAGTTAACAATCTCTGTAGAGCCTCCTCTAGCCTTTCTAAAAGTTCATAACAGACCTCACCATTCACCCCCTGCAGCGCCTGACCATTACTCTTTGATACACAGCAGGTGCACTCCCCGCAAGGGGGCATAAGGTCGTCGTTCACACCCAATAGCCCCTTATGTGGCTTCACTGTCAGATATTTTTTTATCTGGTTCCAGCACCCCCTGCTGGTAGTTTGGGAAACGTCACTCCTGCTGCCAGTTCCGCAAATAAATCTTGTCATTTAGCAATTAGATATCGGTCCACTTTCAGCCCGGGGTTTATGGTGATGTTATAGGCCCCACAAATTCTTCTGCTGCCATCGCTCTTTGGGGTACACACAACTGGGGCAGCCCATTCAGTGAACTTGAACTTACACCCTTTTGCAATTCCTCCATTTGGTTTTCTTCTGTCTCTTGCAGAGCATATGGCACAGGCAGTAGCATAGCTAGCGGGGTGCAGGGGAAGCAGCTGCTTCCCCCGCCTTTCCGAAAGCAGCCGGAGGAGCGGGGGGGGGGGGGGCGCGACATGCGGCAGCCATGGGGGGGCGGCGGGCACGGCTGGACGAGCGGGGCGGGCACGGCCGGAGGAGCGGGGGGCGCGCAGCATGCGGCCTGCAGCACGACCCGGCAGCTGCGGCCAGAAGAGCGAGGGGGGCGCAGCCTGGTGGCCCGCAGCATGGCCGGCAGCCTTGGGGGGGCAGCGGGCACAGCCGGAGGAGCGGGGGGCGCAGCATGGCGGCCGGCAGCTGCGGCCGGAGGAGCGAGGGGGGGGCCATGGGGGTGGCACGGCAGGGCCGGAGGAGCCATGGGAGGGAGGGGCGGTGCGGCCGGAGGAGGAGCCAAGGGGGCGTGGCCGGAGGAGGAGCCAAGGGGGGCACCCTTTTTATATTTGCTCCCCCTCCTCTTAGAAGCTGGCTACGCCACTGGGCACAGGTCTCTGTCACCAATCCACAGGACCGGTGCTATGAGCTCAGCTTTGCAACAGTCTCTGGGAGAACTCCTCCAGTGAGCCAGACCCCCTCGTGGCTTCACTCTTCCTCCAGGGAAAGCACATGGCTTCACCACCTCCTTAGGCTGGACCTCTGGGCCTTCAGTAGCCTGCTTTGCACCATGTGCTCCACTCAGCAAGTCCAACTGAGGCAGATCCCTGAGGGGAACTTGGCCGAGCTCAGGGAGTAATGCTCCTCCTCCACCAGCATCCGCAGGGACACCCAGCCAGCGCTGTCACACAAAGAGTTATTAGTTGGCTGTGTAAAACAAATTTGGCGACTCCGCCGGGACTCGTCTGACTCTCCGGTGCGGGATCAGACTCCGAAGCAACGCAGCGCGCATCCTCTGGCTTCGAGGAGCCTTGCCCGGTAACCTGATCCCTGCGTCGGCGATAAGGCGAGTTCTGTGAACCAGCTGAAGCCCGTAGAAACCCAGCAACGTCCACCTACCCATTGAGTAGGATCCAGGTCTTCGGGGTTCGAGTCCCTGGGGAGGTCAGGTCTTCGGGGTTCAAGTCCCTGAATAAGGTAAGCGATCGCCATAAAGGGGTTTGAGGCCCCGGGTTGGGGTTTGAGGCCCCAGAAAGGGGTTTGAGGCCCCGGGTGGGGTTTGAGGCCCCAGAAAGGGGTTTGAGGCCCCAGGATAGGGTTTGAGGCCCTACAGGCTAAATGGGACAAGTTAGCAGTAAATGCCCGGGGGATGCCCCGTTGTCCCTGGTATTTAGGGATTGGAAGGAAATCTCTGGAACAACTGGTTTGACTAAATCTAGGATGAGAAATTTATGCCAGGTTCAATGGCCTTCTTTCACTGCCCATTTGTCCCCGACTAAAGATTGGCCAAGCTGCGGCACCTTTTCGGCCGACAGGATGAATTCCTTGAGGGATGTATTGGTTGATCTTAGACCGGGACAAATGGATTATTTATTTGTGTGGTATAACTATAAGCCTAAAGAGGGACGTACGGCTTTTGAGGCCGTATGTGTAGATGATTCCCTTAAATACCCCGCTCCTTATGTTCCGGATGCCCAGTTAGAAGAGGATGGGTACATCCCAATGAGAGTGCCGCCAAGGCGGAGCCCAAGGGCTGTAGCAGAAAGCGAAAAGATGAAAGAAAGAAGGGACGCTGTGGAAACAGATCCCTCTGAGTCAAAACCCGATGCTCAAGGAGCAGGTTCTTCCCAGCTCTTGGAAGGATCATCTGGGACTTTCGTGGCTCCTTTTGGGTCCCCTACATCTAAAATAGTTCAAGCCCCTTTGCGAGCTTACCCTGTTCCCATGAGCAATGG
Organism: Chrysemys picta bellii; assembly: GCF_011386835.1. NCBI lineage: Eukaryota > Metazoa > Chordata > Testudines > Emydidae > Chrysemys > Chrysemys picta. The sequence goes on from NC_088812.1 coordinate 22,916,680, forward strand.
GCAGCCTGCAATGGTGTTTACTCATACACCTTTCACATCTACTGATCTATTAAATTGGCAACGATCTATGCCACGCCTCAGAGACAATCCAGAAGCGGTAGAGAGAACATTTCGGACTATTTTCTCTATCCACTTACCAACCTGGGCAGATGTTAATCAGTTATTGGACACTCTTTTAACTGAGGACGAGCACCAAAAGGTTAAAGAAAAGACTGCTGCACATTATTTGAGTCACCAGGATTGGGGAAATATGCCCACTGCTGAACCCAATTGGAACCCAAATGACGATAGAGATAAGCTAAGGATAGATCGCTATCGACAAGCTACTTTGCATGGAATACAAGCAGCAGGAGAGGCTACCCCTAATTGGGGTAAGGTTACTGCATGTGTCCAACTCCCAAATGAGCACCCCTCTGACTTTTGTACTCGGTTAACAAATGAGGTTAGAAAACATAGTAACCTGAACTTAGAATCAGATTCCGGAAAAGAAACGGTTAAGTCGGTATTCATGGCACAATGTGCAGAGGACATTGCAAAACGATTTAGGGAACATCCGGATGGGATGCAAGGGAAAAGTTTACCCAAAGTGGTTAGCATTGCAACACGAGTCTACAACGGAAGAGAGGAAATAAGAGAAAAGGAAAGAAAGAGGGAAAAACAACAGGATCTGAAGGATCAAATATCCTTACTGGCAGTGGCCATGTCAGGGGGAAATGAAGGGAGGGGCGACGGCTGGGGCCGTGGTCCTAGAGGAAGGTTCCCTGGAAAGGGGAGAGGTGGAGGAAGGGGCAGAGCACGCGGGGTGGGGATAAACCAGGACTGTAACGGGTGTTTTCATTGTGGTGAAGAGGGTCACTGGAAGAGAGACTGCCCACACTGGCAGAAACTCGGCTATAAGCCTCAAATGACGGGTCAGTTTTCTGTGAATCAGGAATGAAGGGAGGCGCCGCTCCCCTGGGGCCCTGAGGTGTATGAAGCCGGAATGGTACAATTTAAATGTGATGCTCGATTTCCAGTGGTTCCCCTTAAAGTAGGACAGAAGACTTTTGAATTGTTAGTGGATACGGGGGCTACTCATTCGGCTATACCTAAGGGAGCGGCACCAATGAATGGAATAGAAAAATGTGTGATAGGAGTAACTGGAAAACCGGAACAACATTTTATGTCTAATAACTGTATGGCTACAATAGGACCTATATCTGTCCAACATTCATTTTTGTTAATGAATGGTCCAGTGAATCTATTGGGGAGAGATTTGTTGTGCAAATTGCATGCTCAGATTTCCTGTACTCCTGAAAGTATTTCCCTTCGGTTCCCGGTGGAAAAGGCTTATTTGTTAACACAGTTAACTGGTAGCAGCTGTGAAATACTTCCCCCCCGGGTCCAAAACGAAGTTAACCCTATAGTGTGGGGAGGAAAACATGATGTGGGTTTGGTAAAATCTGCCTCACCCCTAAATCCAGTAGTAAAAAGTAATGTGGCACCTCCTGCCCAGAGACAATATCCCCTGAAAATTGAGGCTATACAAGGACTTGAGTCACTTGTGCAAAATTTCAAGAATCAAGGAATTTTAGTTCCCTGCGTTTCCCCTTGTAATACTCCTATTTTGGCTGTGAAAAAAACGCAGCCTGACTCGGATGGAAAACCTGTATATAGAATGGTACAGGATCTAAGACTCATAAATCAATATGTGGTCCCGGAGCACCCCGTGGTACCAAACCCGAGTACTATTTTGGCCATGGTGCTCCCTGAAGCGGAGTGGTTTACATGCATGGACTTGGTGAATGCTTTTTTCTCTGTACCAGTGGCTCCGGAAAAACAGTACCTTTTTGCATTCACATGGGGGGTCCCCGGCACAGCAGGGAAGGGGGATAACAGATCTGGACCTCCAGGACAACTTACTTGGACTAGAATGCCTCAAGGTTATGTGGAGGCACCAAGTGTGTTTGCAAGGGTGTTAGCTGAGGATCTGAAGGATGTTCAGTTACCGGCTGCCTCTACCTTGGTAACTTATGTTGACGACATCCTAGTGGCATCCCGAACTCGGGAGGATAATGAGAGTGATTCAGTCTACCTACTTAATCAGTTAGCACTCAAAGGACATAAGGTCAGCCCTACTAAGTTACAGTGGGCTAAAAAGGAAGTAAAATATCTTGGATATACTCTGGGTCCTGGGGTATGCAGTCTGGACTCCAAACGAATAGAAACCATAGTTAATATCTCTTTTCCCACTACTAAGTGAGGGATGCGGGGCTTTATTGGTATGATTGGATTTTGTCGCCCCTGGATCATTTCAGCTGGAGAATGGTTAAAACCTCTGCATGAACTAACGAAGGAGGAGGCTGAGGAGCCCTTACGCCCTAACTCTGAGCAAATAAGAGCCTTTAAGGCACTCAAGGACTCTCTTATCCCGCACTGGGACTACCCAATTATAACAAACCTTTTGACTTATATGTACATGAGGTGAAGGGAGTAGCGTCCGGAGTATTAACACAGCTGTTCGGAAATGCATCTAGACCTGTGGCATACCTTTCAGGACAATTAGACCCAGTAGCAAAGGGACACCCAGCCTGCCTCCGAAATGTGGCGGCGGCGGCATTGTTAGTTGAAAAGGCTCAAGAAATTGTTTTAGGACACCCTTTAACAGTACATACTCCACACGCTGTGGCAAGTTTGCTAAATTCTCAACAGCATAAACATCTGACTAACCAAAGACTGTCTAGGTATGAGATAACTCTGCTAATGACACACGGAGTTACGTTAAAGAGGTGTGCAAGTTTGAATCCAGCTTCTTTGCTGCCCCATGAGAACGGTCAGATCGTACTGCATGACTGTTTACAAGTTTTGGATCAGGTATCAACGCCCCGGCCTGATCTAACAGATGTCCCTTTGCCCAACCCAGAATTGGAATTGTTTGTGGATGGGTCTGCTTTTGTCCGGAATGGAGTTCGACACTCAGGGTATGCGGTTACAGATGGTCATGCAGTAATAATGGGAAAACCTTTATCACCTGGAACAAGCGCTCAGTCAGCAGAGCTGCAGGCTTTAACAGCCGCCTGTTTATATGCTAAAGGAAAAAGAGTAAATATTTACACTGATTCCAAATATGCCTTTGGGGTGTGTCATGCTACAGGAGCCATTTGGAAGGAGAGAGGGTTTATCACTTCGTCAGGATCACAAATTGCTCATGGTAAAGAAATAGCACAATTGTTGCAGGCTATTCAAGCTCCTAAGGACATTGCAGTTATTCACTGCAGAGCGCATACTAAAGGTACTGATCCTGTATCAACAGGAAACCGCTTTGCAGATGAGGTTGCTAAAGCCGCTGCCTTACAAAGTACCCAGTTGGATTTAAGTCCTCCTCTTTTAGACTGGCAACGGCAAGCCCCTGATAGTGAAAAACTGGTCTGGGAAAAATGGGGAGCTAAGCCCAATTTAACAGGAATATGGGAATGTGATAATCGTTTTGTTTTACCTAAAAGCCACCAGAGTGAAGTTATGGAGCAAGTACACAAAAACACGCACCTGGGAGCCAATAAAATGTCCCAGATTATCTTAAGGCAATTTATTTTCCCCGGACTTCATGAAGTAGCAAAGAGAATAGTAGAGAAGTGTGCTCTGTGCCAACAATGTAATCCAAAGGGTGTTGATAAGCAAGCACCGCCTGGAGGTCGTAAATGGGCTCATAGACCTATGCAGCATGTTCAAATTGACTTTACTGATTTACCTCCCTCAGAGGGGAAAAAGCATTTGTTGGTCATAATTGATCAGCTAACAGGATGGGTAGAGGCCGATCCCACCGGCCGAGCAACTGCAACTACAGTTTGTAAAATATTGCTTAATGAAATAATGCCCAGGTTCGGCCCTCCTGAAGTAATTGACTCCGATCAAGGTACTCATTTCACGGCAAAAGTTTGTAAAGAACTTACTGAAGCAGTAGGAACTAAATGGGCTTTTCACGCTCCCTGGCACCCCCAGAGCTCAGGCCAGGTGGAGCGTATGAATGGAACATTGAAAAGACTTTTGACCAAATTATGCCAAGAACTCAACTTAAAGTGGACCAAAGTTCTTCCCCTTGCTCTGTATATTATTCGAACTACCCCCAACGCTAGAACCAAACTAGCACCCTACGAGATTCTGTTTGGACATATACCTCCCACTTTTGCCCCTTTAGTATCAATTCCAAGCGATACTGAGATAACTAAGGAAACAGAAATCCTCCTGGTAAGCCCTACAGCGATTCGGGTAAAGGAGCTGCCCACTTGGATTCATCATACTAGAGTCAAGAGGAGCACCGCTAGGGAACCTGACCGGGTAAAGGGTTCCCCAGAAGTAGACGACATCGGACTTCGAGGGAGCACCGCACGTTCACCCCACCGTGAGCTGGGTGGACCAGAAGCAGACAATTTAAGTGCCCGAGACCAATGGACTGCCACCCCTGTGGGCAACCTGAAGCGTCGACTACAGCACAAAAGGCCTTAAATTGGTGGTGTCTTCTTCCAAAGGGATGGCCTCGAGTTTTGGTCTGGGTTTTTGTGTGCCTAATCTGTTTAATATTTGTTGCCTTTCTCTTCTGGTAATACGAAGAGTAGAAGCTGTGGAGGCACACAGCCCCAATACCTTTATACGCCTTGCTCATGAAATGAAGGCCCGCATGCCGGCATGACAAAATACGTCCTGTTGGGTGTGTTCACTAATGCCAGCTGACAGTCAGAAGGGTCTCCCTATGGTCCCTATTCCCCTTAGTGCAATGAACATGACTTGGACCCCGTCATGGAAAGACCCCTCTGGTAATTTAGACATAACTTGGGCCGACACTGGCATTTCAGATAGTAAATATCTCATAGTATGGAAAAGAATTGGCCAGTGGTGCCTTTTAAAAACAGGGAAAGTAGCTGTAGGAAACAGCGAATGTAGGGCCTACTTTAATGGAACCCATTTCAGAAGCAAAAGAGGCCCTGACATTTCCCTTCTGGATGGAGCAACTTCTTGCACCTCCGCATGGCACAGCTTTCCTGATAAAGAGTGTAATTTACATGGGGAACGTCACTTTTTATACGAAGGACACAAATTGATTGAGCATTATGTTATCAATTGCACGCTTGAATATAGCTTTCCAAATCGTACTATGTGTTTAAGTTTTTCAAATTCCTCAGCAGCTCGGTTTTCCCTCCTCCCATCCTGGACAGGGTGGTACAGAATGACAAATCGATACATCTCTAAGTCATTTCCTACCCCTTTTGGAATGTACTGGGTATGCGGTAACAAGGCATACCTAGCTCTCCCCTCTTCATGGAGTGGGTCCTGTTATCTAGCCTGGTTAGAACCACCTGTGGTGTATCGAGCTCACCTCCCAAAGGGAAAAATCAGAAATGTAAGGGGGGCTGAGGAAGATGTTACAGAATCTCGCCCCCTCACCTGGCGAGCTCTAAACGATTGGACAGGTGTGTGCGCGGGATTTTTCTTCGCATGTGGAGGGGCCACTTGGCGAATAGGAGAAGGGGTAATGAGGCTTCAAGGGGTTTTAGAAATAATGGCGAATACCACCGCCGATGCCTTGATGGATCTGGCAACTGAACAGCGGAAACTAAGGCAAATGGTACTTCAAAACCGCCTGGCATTAGATATATTACTAGCCTCTCAGGGAGGAACATGTGCATTAATTGGACAAGAATGCTGTGTGTATGTCCCAGATGTTTATAATGCCACTTGGGAAAGAGCAAACCACCTTAGGGAGGTAGCAAAGGACCACGGAGGGAAACGGACTGACTCCTGGTGGAGTAACCTGTTCAACTGGATCCCAGATATAGGTGGTTGGCTCCATAATGTACTCCGCAGCGCCGTTGTAATCATATGCGGCTTGCTGGCTTTGTATGTTATAATAAAAGTTGGATGTTGGATGGGCACCAAGGTATGTTCAGCCCAAAAGTAATCAACCCCCAAGCTTAACACCAATAGCGGTCTCATAGCGGTTAGTTGTCCCAGGAGTCCCTTCGAGGGACTCCAGGGACAAAGGGGGGACTGTTAGGCCCAAGGAAAATGGAGTGTAAGAACAGGCTGTTGAGCCAGCTGAGCCAAAGTTAGGCTAACTAACTGTGGTTGCTGGGCCTTTCTTGTCTCTTAGAGAAACCTGAGGGCACGTTGCCTAACTGCATGAGATAAGGGAGGAGGAGGGGACCACATTCTGATACCAAATGTACTAGGAATGGTTTGGACATATGGAGACTTGCAGTCCCCACTCCTTGTTTCTGTTCTTTATCTGTACTCAACTCCCTCTTTTCTCCTAGCCTCTGGTGCATGACGAAAAAGCTGATAAGCTGCTGAGGCATCATGAACTGTTTGTACTGTCGCAGAAGATAGATATGCATGAATATTAGAAGCTTTTAACTAGTAAAGGGGGGATTGGGTTACTTTAACTATGACGCGACGGAACTGTTTATATAATCTCACTAGTTATTGTAATCGGGGCTGGTTCTCTCTGGAGACAGGCCGCTCTCTATTGTTGTGTGCACTCTTCAATAAAGAGCTTGTATTGGACCTTGCTGGTGTTGCCTGTCTCTCACTCTGCGGTCAGACAACGAACCTTGCCGTCTGGGTTAAAAAGTCCCCGACAGCTGGAACACAGCAAAGGAAGTCCTTGGCTAGCACAGAGAAAAGTTACAGCAGAGTCCATCCTGGTCAGCAGAGAGCCCAGAGCTCTGTCCTTTGTTCTCCAGCTGGGCAAACACCGCTTGCTTCCTGCTGGGAGGTGGGCCATCCATGGTCATTGGTATCAAAGTCTCAGTGATTGGGTTTGCCATTAAGTATCAGGGGGTAGCCGTGTTAGTCTGTATCTACAAAAACAACAAGGAGTCCGGTGGTGCCTTAAAGACTAACAGATTTATTTGGGCATAAGCTTTCGTGGGTAAAAACCTCACTTCTTCGGATGCATAGAGTGAAAGTTACAGACGCAGGCATTATATACTGACACATGGAGAGCAGGGAGTTACTTCACAAGTGGAGAACCAGTGTTGACAGGGCCAATTCAATCAGGGTGGATGTAGTCCACTCCCAATAATAGATGAGGAGGTGTCAATTCCAGGAGAGGAAAAGCTGCTTCTGTAATGAGCCAGCCACTCCCAGTCCCTATTCAAGCCCAGATTAATGGTGTTAAATTTGCAAATGAATTTTAGTTCTGCTGTTTCTCTTTGAAGTCTGTTTCTGAAGTTTTTTTGTTCAATGATAGTGTGGCTGGCTCATTGTGCAAAACTCATTGGTCCCAATGAAGGAAAATCACTATATAAACAGGGTGCCTTGCCATGAAACTTTGGGTTCATCCTGCCAAGACTTCCCCGGAGCATCATGTTGCAACCGACGGAACCCGGCTCCTCCCTACCCGTCATCAACCTAGCTGGCCACTAGATTGATCCGGACTCTGGACTGGTAACTATAACATCGACTGGTGGGACAGTGTGTGTGTGTGTGTGCGGTGTGATTGAATGCATATGCTAATTGTTGTATCTTCAATAAATGCTTTGTATTGCCTTTTCCCCGAAAAAAATCCCATGTGTTTCTTATAAGCATAACACAGGTAGACCATCAACAGTCAGGGCTCCCAGCTGCTGGGCATCCCTCAGGGCTCCTTCTGCAGAGCTGGTCTTCTCACCTCCACTGGCCACCTCCAGGTTGCCAACACTCTCCATTGGAAAATCATGAGTCAGACCCCGCTTGGCTTAGCTGATCTCCACATCCCTCGCTCGTTACTCGTTGTACTGTAGGTAGTTGTTTAGTGTCGTTTTAATAGTTTTAACAGTTATAGTGTAGTTAATAGTAAGTTTTGTAGATAGTGTAGATAGTATTTGGAGGAAACGGGTTTATCCACTTCCCTCCTCCCCGGTACCAGGGCCCATGCCTAGGTCTCCGGGTTTCAAGCCTTGCTCGGCCTGTCTCAAGCCGATGTCTATGGGAGACCCCCACGACTCCTGCTTGAAGTGCCTGGGGGAATCCCATCAACCAGATAAGTGCCGCGTTTGTAAGGCTTTCAAGCCCTGGACAAAAAAGGAGCGGGACTTTTGTTTGAAACAGCTCCTAATGGAAGCGGCACTTAGCCTGGTGCCCTCGGCACTGTGCGCAGACCAGGTGCCGTCGGTCCAAAGCGCACCTCCGGCACCAGAACGACCCGGCACCAGCAAAGACTCTCGGCACCGGACATCTCTGGCCCCAGTACGGACGCGACACCACTCGCTGTCTCCACGGCCCAAGAAGCAGCACAAACCACCTGCTGCTCCTCTGCAGTTGCAGGAGCTGCCTGTGCCCCCATTGGAGCAACGGCCCATGCCGGACCGCCCCGCAAAGGCTCCACCTCCGGCACCGTCGATTCCGGCGCCGCAAGCGCCGTTGAGTCCGGCGCACACAAGCTCCCCGGTGCACACCATGGTTGAGCTCGGCCTGCTGTCCACTCCAGAGACCTTCTCCACCTCGCGACCTGATCGCGTTAACTGAGCCTGGACTGTCTCACCCTCCAGCACCGTCGGTGCGGACTGTTCCATCCATAGGGAAGCCCACCTTCATGCGACCTCCATCACAGAGCGAGACAGCACGGCACCGATCTCGGTCCCACCGATGGTCCCGGTCTTGGCACCGATCCCCATCTCGGTGCCGGTCGTACTCATGGGCGCCACTCCATCTCCTGAAGGTCCCCCTCCCGGTACGATCGGTACCGCTCCAGCTCCCAGCACCAGTCCTGGCACCAATCATCTCGCAGCCGATCCCTGCACCACCCGGGCCATAGGTCCTTGTTGAGATCTAGATCGGCCTCCCTGCACCATTATGACCGTTGGTCCCGATCCCGATCGCAGTACCGCTCGAGACCCTGGCACCGGTCCCCAGCTCCCAGGCGCGGAGCGACAGAACAGGACGGTGCAATGCAGCATGTGCGTTTGGCACCGCCTTGGCCTTCACGTCCAAATTCGACGTCGTCCCAAGTGGAGAGTGGCTACCACGTCCAGGGCCAAGACGCGGATGGTGCTAGCCAGGGGCAAGATGAAGGACAGGATCCTGACCAGGGACCCCCATAATGGTTCTTCTGGACTCCTTGGGCATACCACCAAGCCCAAGGTGTCCCCTCAGGTGCTTCTCGCTCTGCCCATTTGGGGCCTCGGGTGCCGGAGGCCACTGTGAGCCACCTTCCCCCGATAGCCTCGGAGGTGACTGCCCTGCCACCAGAACAGGCCCATGCCCCTAGCGGGATGGACCTAGGGCAACTGGAGCCTCTTCAACCAGACCTTCCCCAGGATCCGCTAGTCCCAGGGGTGTCCTCCTCATCCTCGCCTGACGAGGCCGTGGCAGGCACGTCCCTCTGGCCCACCGCCTATAGACCTTCGTGCACACCAGGAATTGCTACGTAGGGTGGCACAGAACAGGAACTTTCAGGTGGAGGAGGTGGTGGAAGTTGAGGATCCTGTGGTGGACATTTTATCGGCCGATGCCCCACACGTGTAGCCTTACTGTTCATTCGGACCATCCAGGCTAATGCCAATACGATCGGGCAGTCGCCAGCATCTATCCCTCCCACGGCCCTCAGAGGGATGGAGAGGCAATACATGGTGCCCTCTAAGGATTATGAATATTTGTATGTTCACCCCCAACCTTGCTCCCTCGTTGTACAGTCTGTGAAGGAGAGGGAGAGACATGGCCAACAAGCGCCCGCCCCTAAGTCCAAGGACGCTACGCGCCTGGATTTATTCGGGCGCAAGATTTATTTGATGGGTGGATACAGCTCAGGGTAGCTAACCAGCAGGCCCTCCTGAGCTGTTACAACTATAACACCTGGAACTCGATGGGGAAATTCAAGGAGTTGGTTCCCCAGGAGTCCAGGGAGGAGTTTGGGACCTTGCTAGAAGAGGCCAAGAAAGTGGCGAGGACATCTCTGCAGGCATCTTTAGATGCGGCGGACTCAGCAGCTAGGACTCTAGCCTCAGGCGTGGCTATGTGCCGCATTTCATGGCTGCAAGTGTCCGGCCTTCCACCGGAGCTGCCGCAAACTATACAAGACCTGCCCTTTGATGGCCAAGGTCTATTCTCAGACAAAACTGATCCCAGACTGCAGAGTCTGAAGGACAACCGGGCCATCATGCGCTCATTGGGCATGCATACTCCGGTGACGCAACATAGGCCCTTCCGGCCCCAACCGCAGTGCACCTACCCTAATCCTCGACCACGGCAAGTGCACACCTTCCTTATTGCAGGGAAACTCCTTCCATGTGTGTGAATCTGCTTCCAAAGGGGATCAGGTAATGAGTGCGATTGGGCTGGAAACCGACTGTGTTTTGTGAAAGAATTGGAGGGTTTCAAATTTGTTCCCATTCTACATTGGAGTAAGTCTGAGCAGGACATTGAACCTGGGTCTTCCACAGCAGAGGTGAGTGCCCACCTTTCATTGAAACCAATCTGTCCTTGAAAAGTTTTGTTGTCTATAAATCCACTTTTTCTGGCCGTAAAACTCCCGCCCAGCTCTGCCTCTGGCCGCCACTGCCTGTACAAAGGAGCACGGCTGCAATTTTTTAATGTAACCTTCATATCGTTACTGGTAGCAACCTTTGTGCTTTGGGCCCAAGGCTGACACTATTTGTGTGTGGGGAAGGTCCACAACAGTAAAGTAAGTGGCTGTAGGGGGAATACAGGAAAGAATTGTAGCCGGGTTTGGGACCACCGGAAATGAAGGAAAACAACAGCATTAACCACGCGGAGATCTTGAACAAAGCAATGTGGGTTGTTTTATTTTTTTTTACAGGGAAAATGGGCTTTTTACAAGAGCTAGTAGTAGAAACAATAATACCCTGCTGTAACAAAGACTTTCTTACTGGTGCTTATTTTTTTGCTTTAGAGCGCAGTGGGTACTGTGGGACCCTTGGAAGTGATTTAGAAGGATTCACAGAGATCTTATCTGGTTCGGCTGTTTGAGTTTGCCCCACCTTATTTGCATGCCGAGAGCAGAGAGAAGAGGGTATCTGACAACAAGTGGACAAGCTCAGGGCTGAAAGCTGCATGTGGTTGAGCTGATCCTGTTGTGTGTAAAGTAGCTAACACCAGATTGGCATTTTTATTAGGAACTTGTAAGAATACACCATTTGGTGTCCAATCGATTGTACAGTCTAATTTACACAAAAGATGCCGTCCCAGTAAATTGACAGGAGACGATGGGCTACGTAAAAAGGCCTGTTGAGCAGAGATGAACATGAGTGAAACAGAAAGAGGTTTTGTGACAGGATGTGGAACAGGTTGGTTTGAAATACCAACAGCATTAATAGATGAGGATGACAAAGGAACAGAGGGAAATTCTAAAGATCTTAAGGCCGATTTGCTGGCTTTAGTGTCCACAAGACAAGCAACAGATTGTCCTGCAATTTCACAATTTACGTATGGGCCTTCTCGGTTAATAGGAATTAAAGGATTTATGAGGCTGTTTTAATAAGAATTGTTTTGTGGGGAAAAAGCAGGCGCTTCAGGATTTGGGAAAGAGGGTGGAGGATTTTGAGGCGGTCGGTTCGGGTATTTGTTTTTTTTTAATGTTCCTTTTGGCCACAAAAGTGGTATGCGGTATTTTTTGGTGGGGCAGGATATGAGGGACCTTTTCCTTTCTTTTGACCTTGACCTTGTTTTTGCCCCCCGCCCCTTGTTCCCCCACCGCTTTTATATTAATACGTTTGCAATTGTAAGGCCAAGAGTTTAGTTTTAGTATTTTTGTTTGGTTGGTTTAGGCGAGCTGTACAATGGTTGGCAACTGTCACCAAGTCAGAAAGAGGTTTAGTTTGCCAGCCAATGCAGATCATTTTTAACTGCTGCTGAACCTTTGGTAAGAGTTCCTGAACAAAGGCAGCCCCTACTGCCTCTTTGGCGTTGTTAGTTGGTTGGGCAATTTTCGAGTGTTGTTTAAACACCTTAGTTAGTTTATTTAGATAATTAGCAGGGGATTTTGTTATGCAGACAAAACTACACAGGATCGTTTCAGGGGGCAAGGCAAAGATGACACATTTATTATGATAACACAGTTTGATTTATGATCAATAACACACACACACACACACACACACACTTTCTGCAGCTGCTGTATAGTTACCAGTCCTGAACATAGCTTGAGTCCGTGGCTTGATTTCGCAGCTTGTGGCGGCTAACTGGCCAGGAAAGCCGGGCACAAGGAAGGGCTGGGTCTGCCCTCCCATGTTGGCAGCAGAACGTTACCTCCACGTCTTCCATCTCACCCATCCTTTTTGTAGGCTTTAGTTTGAATCCAGAGTCTATAGGTCTTGCTGTGTCACACTGCCTCTGGGTTCGGTGTGATTGATCACCCGTCAATTGCAGCCTCCTACCTGGCTTTGATCTTCCTTCTATTGTACTTTTGTTCTTTTCTTTTTAGTGTGGACTCTTCTTACTTTGTTAGGGCTGTTGTCTGCATCTTCAGCCCTTGGTGTTTGAACTCTATTTCATCAGGACAGGCTGGCGCTGGAGATTGATTCCATCATCCATCCATACCTCATTCACACAGCTAAACTAAACTAATAAGATTACAGCAGGGTTTGCAAAAATGAAGGTTGCCGCAAGCTTTTACAAAATGGAGTTTGAATTACAATATGAACAAGCGCAAGGAATGACGAAGAGTGAACAGAAGCTGCAATGTAGACAAGTATAATGAATGGCAAACAGTGAGCAGAAGTTATAATGTTGAAACTGTGCAAGTTTCAGTGATTTAAGCAGCAATTGGTTTGAAAGTGAAATTTAGGAGGGCAGCTGGCTGAACGCTGTGGCTCTTAACAAGCATCTTAATTGTCAATTAGCCAGTTATTGGGGTAACCGGTTTTATGAATGAATGTTGTTTCATTCATAACACTTTACTTGTGAAGTTACATTAATAAAGTGAACAATTAACAACAATTTCATTCATCAGTTCTACAATTTGCCCTTGTTTTGTTTACAGTTGTTAATTTTTGTCCAATCGGTTTTTTTAGGGCAAACCTCCAAAATGAAGTTCAAGAGACGATTCCTAGCCTTACTCAGGTCACGTCCAATTCCAGGACTGATATCGGGCCAACCGGCCTGGATGGAAAGCCGTTGTCGAACTTCGGCTGGCATAACTACTCGTAAGAGTCGGTTAACATTCGCCCGTGATGGATTGTAACACTGAATCACTGTCCGGAGCTTTTTTTTAACATTAGGAATGTTTTTTACTAGATTTTTAAGGTTTTTTGGTGTTCAAGGGGCATGAACTGTAACCAAGTCCTCTTCAGCACTAGGCACTTGTTTTAAGAGAGCCTGGAGCACTGATACCTGCTCCTAGTGTGGTGGGCAATTGGGCCAGGAGAAACAGGGTCGGGTGAGCTGCTGGGGAGATCAGAATCGGAATCAATTCATGGTGAAGAGGAAGGTTCTCCCCCCAGCAGCAGTTGATCCATGCTGCGGTGAGGTTTGTGCTACCAGCAGAGGGGGGGAAGGAGCCACTGTCTGCTGCCATGAAACATTGCTGAAAAAATTCACAGTGTCCTTAGTGGATTTTTTTTTTTTTTTGCTTTTAGTTTTAACTAATTGGGGATATAAGGGAGCAGAGGGAACTGCTCTGGTAGGGAGGCATTCGGATACTTTGCATTTAGTTTTTAAATTTTGTACTTGAGTTTTTAATTTGTCCTGGGAGTCCTTTAGACTCCTTACTTGAGACTCATGGAGTCTCTTTGTAGCTTTCTTTCACCAATAGACAAATTGCTCCCACGGTGTATTAGAGGCATTTGGTGATGGAAGTGTTCCTTTGAGGTATGTGAGTTTAACTAAATTAAAGGTACCTTTTATTGCGAATTGTTTAGATGGATTATTATGCGTGTAACAGTTCCAATTTTCTAAATACCTGCAGGTTTTGGGGCCATAGTGCACATACATATAATACACAGGGGTGCCTTTCGATGGCGGGGGGGAATTTTTAGACTGTCCCCCACCCATTTTCCAATCACACCCGCCGGGGAGGGCGTCCTGTTTGCTAGCGGCTCATAAGCTAAAGAAAGGTCTCACTCTCTCTGGGGAGGGCACCCTGTCCGCTAGGTCAGCGGCTCATAAGCTAGAAAGGACTTCCCACACCCTCCGGGAAACGCCCTGGCCGCTTAGCAGCTCATGAGCTAAAGAAAATTCTTACTTTTTTACCTTCCCAGGAAAGGGTCCACTGGGGTCAGTGGCTTACAAGTAAGGTGCAAATTTCTATCCGCTGGGTCACAAGGTTCGGCTGACCCCCCGTTGCTTTTAGAACTTCCCCATGGGGTAGCCCTGGGGCGGCGGGAGTTAGCGTAGCCTTAGACTGGTCAGCGGCTTATACCCTTTCCTTTTTTTTATTTATTTACACATACACATTTATTTCCCATATTTTGATGCATTTTATTTAACAATAACCTTCATTCATTATGGTTGGACTTAATACAACATTTCTTTTATTTTTGAGGCAGTAGAAACCCCTTAGCACCGGTGCATTAACCTTATTGAGGACCTTAGAGCCACAATTACTAACCTACTTGAGGGCGGCAATAAACTATTTTTTAGAACCGCAATGACTGACCTTACTTGAGGGCGGCAACAAATTCCTCAGAACCGCTCTGCATCTGATTTTGTTGCAAAACACTACGTTTGGATGGCGTGAGCCCCAAAGGGACAGACGGCCCCACGGGCAGTCCTCCTGCCACACCCCAAGAGAGATTTCAAAAGGTTTTTTACCTCTATTATGGTGCCATGGGGTTTGCAGGGGAACAGTCCGGAGTAGTTTGTCGCTGTTCCAGCCGGGCGTTTGGCATCTGAGTCACGGCACCAAATTGTCGGAGAAAAACGAGTCCTTGCTCTGAGTTTGAAGCAACAAGCCAGAGGCAGCTTCATTTTTGAACAATTGCAACTGCTTGGGAGAGTACAGGGGGCAGGTCTTTGCTAAAAAAACAATGAAGACAACTTTTATACCTTTTATTACATATAATAATGAGCAACAGCTAACATTTGCAATGCTCCTTCCAAGCATACGAACCAATTAAAGGGTCGTGGGCTCCCACATACCAAATCCTGCCGGGTCCATAGAAAAAATGCATGTAAAATTAAATAATTCACCAAAACATTTAAAAAATTAAACTACCTGATAAGCCTAACCAATTTATAGTCAGTGCTCCTAAAATAACACACAACATTTCTAAAAACTAACAGTTTTATGTTCAAATTTCCTTTATTCCTTTTTTTACTTTCACAGTTCCTGTTTTAAAAAATCACAGAGATATATCAAAAGTTTAAAATTAATAGTTGCGCTGGAAGCACAAAAGTGTGGAAGTAAAAAAAGGAATAAAAGAAATTTGAACATAAATATCTTAAGTCTCTAGAAATAAAGCAAAAGTCAAGCTAACAAGGTCAGGCTGACACTGAGTCTATTAACGCAAAACTTAAAGGCCTAGACGGGTAAAAAGCAAAAAAGCAAATAAAAACAAACAGTAAAAAATACTGTTTTGACCTTATAGTAAATAAAAATAAAATGTGAACTGTAGCAAAAATTAATAAAAAAAATAAAATGTCAAAAAAAGTATAACAAAGTGCAGCTGTTGCTCCTTATTATATGTAATAAAAGGTATAAACGTTGCTTTCATTGTTTTTTAACAAAGACCGGCCCCTATGTACTCTCCCAAGCAATTGCAATTGTTCAAAAATAAAGTTGCCTCGAGCTTGTTGCATCAAACTCAAAGTAAAAACTAAACAGAACAGAAGTAAAAGTAGTTTAGGCCCAATGCCCACCCCCACCCCAAAATCCTCTGCCAATTTTTACACCCATGTTTCCCTTTTTAGGCCCCCCACTCATTCAAGACCCACACCAGACAAACAGGGGATCTGCCCATAGACAGACAGCAACAGAGACCAGAGAAAATGCTGCAAAGCGGAAACTGGGCAAAGTAGGAAGGCTATTTGCCTTGCTGCTGTAGTTGCAGTGATGCCAACCCCAACCGCTGAAAAATAATGATGGGCCTCAAACCAAATCTTGAGATTGGCTTCAAAATCATGAGATTTTATAACTACCTGGCAGGATGTTTTTATTCACTTCCTGCTATGGGAACTTATAAAAGTCACCTGGTTCAAGCTTTTCTCTGCAGTGAAGAGGGCGAGACAGGGAGGGTTTTTCCACCTGGGGAAATTAACTGAAAGAGCTACAGTAGCACATAGCGACTAAGCTCAGATTTCCCCATGCAGACAAGCCCTGATTGCTTTTTAATCAAACTCGCATGATTTGGTGATTGGTACTTTAAAAAAAAAAAACCCACACACGAATAGTGTCAGCCTAGTGCCCAAAGCACAAAGGTTGCTACCAGTAACTATATGACGGTTACATTAAGAAATTGCAGCCGTGCTCCTTTATACAGGCAGTGACAGCCAGAGGCAGAGCTGGGCGGGAGTTTTATCGCCAGAAAAAGTGGATTTATAGACAACAAAACTTTTCAAGGACAGATTGGTTTCAATGAAAGGTTTCTCAGGCCCAATTGAGACCCACCAGTAACCCAGTGTTTTGGGCACTCACCTCTGCTGTGGAAGACCCAGGTTCAAGGTCCTGCTCTGACTCTCTCCAATGTAGAATGGGAACAAATTTGAAACCCTCCAATTCTTTCACAAAACACAATCGGTTTCCAGCCTGATTGCACTTGGAACCTCCTTGTGCAAGGGGCTGTACAGAAGGGCTCATCACTTCCATTTTATTCCTGATAAACTGCCCCTCATTCACAGAGGTTTCCTCTCTCTCCTCCCACACCAGGAATTAGCTGGCATCTCATTACCTGATCCCCTTTGGAAGCAGATTCACACACATGGAAGGAGTTTCCCTGCAATAAGGAAGGTGTGTACATAGCCACATTTAGATGGAAGTATTCTGCTTCTGGCAATCCCCACTCTGCTAGCGCACTGCATTCCTGCACACTGGGGTCGGTCTGGCTGTTCACCTCCCCAGCCCCGGCCTCAGAAATGGCTAGATTATCGATTCAGACAGGACCACTGCGAGCACCTCGTCTGACCTGCGTAACACAGGCCACAGGTTCCCTGAATCAACTCCTGTTGGAATTGGAACAGATCGTTTAGAAAAACCTCCCATCTCGATTTAAACAGCGTCAGTGATGAAGAATCCACCACGATGCTTGGTGAATGGTTCCAATGGCTAATTACACCCCGCTTAAAAATCTGCCCTTTTTCCCCAGTCTGAATATTTCTAGTTTCAGCTTCCAGCCACGGGCTCTCCTTAGACCTTTGTCTGCTAGCGGGACTGGCCCATTATCACAGAGTTATTCCCCTGGGTATTTCGAGACAGGGATCACGGCACCCCTTAACCTTCGCTTTAAGAAGCTCCTTGCGTCTCAGCATAAGGCAGGTTTCCCCCCTCCCCCATTTAATCGTTCTCATGGCAACTCTCTGCCCCTCTCCAATTTTTCACCTTCTTCCTCGAATTGTGGGCGCCAGACCTGGCCATGGCATTCCAGCAGCTGTCGCCCCCCCCAGACACAGCGATAAAATAACCTCTCCGCTACTGCCTGCGATGCCCGTTTATCCATCGACCAGATGCCACCTCCCCATTTAAGCGCGGACGCTCGTCCCTTTGGGCTGCCAACTCCAGGCGAGTTCAGATACCGCTAATGGCAGCCGCCGACCCCCCAGCCACAGCCCTGAACTCTTTGAGCCTCCGGGGAGAGGAACAGCTCCCGGCTCATCACAGCAACAACAACCGTCCCCTAGAGCCGAACAGCCCATTATTTTTTTTTAAACCAAACTTTATTGGTAATTGTTTCAAATATGTTTACAAAAAGCACACTGTTAAAGAGGAAGTGGGGGCTGAGGGGGGTTGTTTTGTTTTTTCCAGTGAAACAAGGTTTGTCAGAGGACACAGACGTGTGTCCGGGGCAGGGCGGATGATATCCCCACCCTCTAGATGGGACTCTCAAGCTTCTTTGTGGGAAAGGGGGATTTTTGGGGGAGGGCTACTGGCCCTAGAACTCAGCAAACTCCCTGACGCACTCCTCAGTGATCGAGACACGAATCTCCTTTTCCTAAGAGTCATTGAAGTTACTCGTGTCGTCCGGGCCTTTGCACTCTGGTATAAAGGGAGCTTCCACCTGAAAAGGGAGGGGGGGGCCAGGTTGGGCCACGAGGTGAGGGATCAACATTTGTATCCCCCCCACCCCACTCCTGGGTCTGCTAGGGGCGCACGATCAGGCCCCAACTTTGTAACAAGGCAGGCAAGGATCAGCCCCCCTCGTCCCCCAATCCAGTCAGAAACCCTCACACTTTTCAATCATGGAAGGGGGAGCCCATAACCCTGCTTAGGAGCCCAGGAACAGGGCCACCAGCACTCTTAAGAGATACAGGATCGGGCCCCTTAGCAACCAGGTGAGGGACGCAGGATCAGCGCCTCCTCAAGCCCCCTTTTTTCTAGCCAGAACTCCCTCCTCTCACTTTGCAATCAGGGAAGGGCAGGGAGTCATGAGCCCGTTGGATCCCCGAAAGAGCCCCCACTTGCATCATCATGTTTTAATCAGGACCTTCAGCACAGCCCTCTCCCACCGGAGCTAGAAGAATAACGCCATTAGCTGGCAGCAGCAGTAGTAGGCTGTTATCCTCAGGGGGTGGGGACTGGACCATGCTTTTGCCACCATGTTACAAACAGGTGACTGAGGGCTCCCTACTTTAAACCAATGCTGGGTGAGCATACCGCCCCCTAGTGGCTGGACCCAGCCACAACACCCTGCTACAGAGTCCCAGGAACCAATGCACTCCTACAGGCCTGGGCACTGATGATCCCAGGTTCAATTCCTGCTGACGGAGGTCGCATGCATGTGGAAGTTACCCAGGCTCTCCTCTGCCAGCCGCCACCCACCACTGCCCTCCTACCTTCCTCTGGTAGACGGCGTTCCAGTCAGTGGTAGCAAACCACTTGTGGTTCTTGATGTCGTTGACCCCGTTCTCGAGGTTGCCAAAGCGTTTGGTGAGGTCCATCTGCAGCAGGTTCCGGAGCAGGTCCCTCAGCTCCGAGCTGAAGTGAGACAGGAACCGGAACTGGGGTGGGGAAGGAGAGAGAGGTCTGGATTTTACCTGCCCTGCCCTCGTGGCTAGATTCATAGATACACCTAATAATGTACAGCCCCCTTGCATGGCTATGCGTGGGTGCTGAGACCCTACCATAATACACCTAGTAATGTACAGCCCCTTGCACAGGGGGTCCTGGGCTACACCTGGGGTGCCTAGGCACTACCATAATACACCTAATATGTACATCACCTAGCACAATGGGGTCCTGACCCATGACTGGGGCTTGTAGGCACTATCGTAATACACCTAATAATAAATAACAAGCCCTTTAAAAACACTCCAGGACAATGAGTGGACAAGAAGTGTGTGTGGGGGAGGCTACTGAGGACTGACACTAGAGCTGAAATGGTTAATTAGTAGCATTCTCCCCCCACCCCCCCGAGCTCTTACTGAACATTTTTCCTCCACAGATCTCAAAGCAGGGCTGCCGCATCATTATACTCATTTTACATAAAGGGAAACTGAGGCACAGGGAGACGTGACTTGCCCAAGGTCACTGAGCAGGCTGGCAGGAGAACCGGGAACAGAACCCAGGCCTGTTGAGTTCCCCACTAGCTTTAAAGCTGACTATGTCCAACACGAGTTCTCGGAGATCCTGGCGAGAAGGCGCTGGGGTGGGCAGAGGAATATTATGGGCTCTTGGTTACTATGGCGATGAGTGCTCTACCAGTGCCTGGCTGATGTGTTTAAGGAATGTTTAGTCTTGCAACGTAATAGGGCTGTGGAGGGTTTTGCAACTCACAACAGCGTACAAGAAAACCAAAGGCACCTGTTCCAGGAGTCCCCATGAGAGTTACAGGGAGCACATTGGTAGTAGGGTGGGGGATGGAGTCCATGTGTTGGGGAAATAGGGGTACATGGTGAGGGAGGGTCCATGTGTGGGGGACACAATGGGGATGATGTCCATGTGTTGGAGAACAGGGGTACGTGGCAAGGGAGGGTCTATGTGTTGGGGTGCAGGGGGAATGGGGTACATGACAGGGAGGATGCCCACGTGTTGGGGATTGGGGGAGCATGGGAGGGCATGAGCCTGTTGGGGGCGCAGCGTGTGAGCATCTCTCTGATCAGTCGCTGAGACTTGGCACCCCCCTTTTGCTGGCAACACCCCCCCCAAATCACACAAGTGTCCCCTCCCCCAGCCCACATACCTTGCCAGGACGATCTTCTCGTAGATCCGATTGGGCTGTATCGCGAAGAACAGGGGGTAACCAGCCACCAACTCATAGATGAGGACGCCCAGGGCCCACCAGTCCACAGCCTTGTTATAACCCTGCCTGGGGAAAGCAGGCCAGGGTCACGCACCGAACGTTTGGGGGGCGGGAGGAACCACCTGGTGACCAGGGATCAGCTAGAGATCAAGCAGCGGACAGGCCCTCCCCAGCTCAAATTGCCGAGGATGATCTCGGGGGCCAGGTATTCCGGGGTCCCACACAGAGTCCAGGTTCGGCCTTTCACCCACTTGGCAAGACCAAAATCCGTCACCTGGAGCCAAAACACAGAGAGGGGAGAAGCTGGATCAGCCCGGAGGCTGTGACAGCAGGAGGGGGAGGGGAAGAGCAGATGATTGATGTATTCTGGCCGTGTTGGGGTGTCTTGGCTTTGGCAAGGGGATGGCAGGAGAGAGATTTGGGCAGGGAGGAAGTCACTGCAGGGAGCCAGGAGTCAGCTCTGGGATGGGGAAGGGAAGGAGAGGGGGAGGGGCAGCAGCGTCACCTTGATGTAGCCCTGCTGGTCTATCAGGAGATTCTCTGGCTTCAGGTCTCGGTAGATGACATCCAGCGAGTGCAGATACTCAAAGGTCAGGACGATCTGAGCAGCGTAGAACCGGGCGTGAGGTTCACTGCAATGAGGTGTGAGGAGAACGTGGGAATCCTGGGCCAGATCCGCCCCCTCTCAGCCAGCCCAGCACCCTCGGCCCCCTGCCACCCCCACCTTCACCTTCCTTATAGATCTCCAGGCAAGATGCCCCAACGCTTCTAGGCTAGGTGGCCCCATCTGCCCTACCCAGACCACTAGACCTAGCACACACATCCCACCCCCATTGCTAGACCCCTGACTCCATCCCAGGCAACCCAGGGCAAGCCCCTCCCAGACCAGCATCCCCCCCGTAACCCCAACACACACACCCATGGACCCCCAGCTCCTTCCAGCCTGACTCCATCTAGCCCTGGCATCCCTGCCACTGACTGTGGCTAGTGCTGGCAGAAGACCTCAGCAGCCCTCCCCATAGGGAATCCCTTCCTGACCAGCCCAGCTGGGGATCAGGTCACGCCCTGCAACATGAGAATCAAAGCCAGCGTCGCTGCAGATGCTGCTAGTGGATAATAGGTCTAGTTCTCTACTGAACTAAATCCCAAATTCACAGCTGTGGAAACAGTGGCACAGAGTGATTCTCCCCCCTTCCCACAAGGAGTGAATGGCAGAGGCAGGAAAAGGACCCAGGAGTCCCAACTCCCAGTCCCTCTCCTCTAAGTGCTAGATCCCACTGTCCTCCCTGAGCCAGGGATACAACCCAGGAGTCTAACAGCCACCCAGCTCTAACCGTTAGCGACACTGTCCCCAACATCGGCTCCCATGGCAACGTTCACCTGAACCTCCCGATCCGCCGTAGGTGGGAGAACATCTCTCCGTCCGGGATGTATTCCATCACCATGTACAGATTGGAGTTATCCTAGAAGGAAATGCAGCAGCAACGGATTGCAAGATTCACTCCGAGCCCCCGTCAGCGCCTGTGACACCAGGATGAAACTGCTCCCCACACCCTGCTCCTTTATTACCCCTTCCCTTTCCGGGTGCTAACCCCACACGTCCCCAGGGAGCCTGATGCACTGGCCTGGCTTCCACATAGCACACAATGCAGTGCACCCGCTCTCTGGGAGATGACAGCCTACTACTGCCGCCAGCTGCTGCTGTTACTCCTTTAGCTCAAGGGCCGGAGGGACTGTGCTGTGGTGCGGAAGGTCCCGGGCACACACCTGCAGTGGGAGTTGCTGCACAGAGGCAGCTGGGGAAGAGACTCACTAATGAGAGGGCGCGAGCTTTATTTGCGTGGAATATTTAGTGCTAGAGCCCTAGAAAATCCAACCCCTCCCCACACCTCTGGTCTAGGGGCAGGGACGGGCAGGCCCAAGATGGATTTCCCAGTTGTGATGTCTATGATCAAAGGGGAAATCCAACCTGCCGCCAGGTCAGACACCCCAAAGGAACGGAAGCAGGAAGTGAAAATTCTCAAAAGCAGAGTGTGAAATTGACCAGGCTGGTTTCATCCTCCCTTGCAGCTGCAAAGTCGAAGAGCAGCCTCCGAAGTAACTCCGCTGAGCCCAACAAAGCCATTCCGCTAGTGAGACCCTGCCCGGCTCCGTGGTGAGAACATGAGCACAGAGCACCCTTGTTTTTTCCAATGGTTTGCATGTAGAGGGGGTGGGACTCAGTTTCCCTGGGTGTTACTGGTTTAACGAGGTGATGGGAGAGGGAGCTTGTTGTTACGGAGGACCAGTGACAGAACTTGGGACCCCAGCCTATGGCCCTGGAGAATGGATACCCCAGCAACTGGTGACCTGGTGACCAGGAGGCCCAGCTTGGGAGTTCTGGTTCTGGCCAGTGGGAAGACAAGGGGCTGTGAAGAGAGGACCCCGGTGACCTGACCAGGCGGTTCCAGACACAGGGGGCCAGAGGACAGCTGACAGGAGAGAAGGCCATGGGGACCCTGTTTACCAGGACAGAAGACAAAGGACATAGGCGGGACTTGGGGGAGGTGGTATCCAGTGGCGTAGCCAGCTTCTAAGAGGAGGGGGAGCAAATATAAAAAAGGCGCCCCGCTTTGGCTTCTCCTCCAGCCGCATTGCCCCTCCCCCCCATGGCTCCTCCCCCCCTGCCGTGCCACCCCCGTGGCTCCCCCCCTTGCTCCTCCGGCCACCATGCTGTGCCCCCCCCCGCTCCTCCGGCCGTGCCCGCCGCCCCCCCATGGTGGCTGGCCACGCTGCAGGCCGCCAGGCTGCGCCCCCCGCCCCTACTCCTCCAGCCGCGGACCACATGCCGCGCCCGCTTCTTCGGCCGCCACTGGTGGGCCGTGCTGCAGGCCACATGCCGTGCGCCCCCCCCCCCCCACTCTTCCGGCCGCTTTTGGGAAGGCGGGGGAAGCGGCTGCTCCCCCTGCACCCCGCTACTGGTGGTATCAGATGCCCAGCTGGGAAGCAGGGGGGCTCGGGTCTGGAGAGAGAGAGCAGGCAGAGCCCACCTGGATGCAGGCGAGACTTAGATGTGCTGGGTTGAGGGAGGCCAGGCCCGAGGGCCCTGAGAGTTTCCTATGCTGTGTTCAGACGCTCAAGAAAGCCTCCTGTTTTACGCTGGCTGAGAGTGCCTCCGGTCTAGAGAACAGGGTTGTATTATTCCCTCTGGGAGTGAAGGCCCTGGAGGTCCAGAGCGAGTGGACTCCCTTAGGGGACCCATGGCAAGAGACAGGTGTGCTAAGGCTCAGAGAGGTGTGGTTCCAGGAGGTGGAGGGGCTTAACCCCTGAGAGAAAGTGGACCCCCGAGAAGGGCTGTCACACTGAAGGAGGTTCCCCCCAGGGACTGCATGGGGCCAAGAGTGGGCATGACCTGTGAGTCTGGGACAGTAACTGTTAATAAACAGAGGTTAAGGATATTTCTGTGTGAGGCTCTTTCACTGGGAAAAGACTCTGCAAACCCGCAGAGTGTGAGGTGACGCCCTGAGCCTACGAAGGGTGAGGCCAGGTGCCTAAAGTCAGAGGGTTACGCCTTGAGCCCCAGGAGCAGGGTAAAGGTGGGTGCCCAAGAGCGTAAGGGGAACAATGCCTGAACCCTGCTGTCTCTAAGGGGACGAAGGGAGCTCAGCCCATCCTTGGTCTCCCTGCTCAGACAGTTCTGCTCTGCATGACGTGGGCCTTCCTGACCCTGTACCAGCTAAACAGGCCCCCAACACCCTAGTGGTACCTTGATGGGGCCCAGTCAGCACATATCAGGCAAGACTGTCGTAGGAGAATCGATTGGCTCAGCGAGCCAGCCTGTGTAACAGCAGCCTCTGGCCCCAGTGCTACTGTGTCACCCAAGAGCTACATGGCACGGAGCAGGGGTGACATTTCCATTGAAGCAGCTTCTGCAGACAAGGGGCCAGAGATCAAAGCTATTTAACCCAAGAACGATGAGGGGCCCCAAGAAAACGACTCTGCCAGCACTGCCTGTCACTAACACGCCCATCACCCTAGTCTCCAGGCTGCCGCAGGGGCTGCGATTTACCCTGCAGCCTCCTCTGAGCTGACGACTCTTCGTCGCTACAACCCACTAACCTCAGGCTGACAGACAGGAGACAGGTCTCCCTTCAGAGCCAGCCCCTCTTTAATCAGGCCGGCCACAGGGGGTGCTATGGAGCTCGAAGGCACAACTCTCTTTGCTCTCCCCCCTACACACAGGGTGTAGCTCACAGGCCCCAAGAGCCAGGTTCAGAGAAGAGGGTCCAAGCCCCATTGCCGGGGCTTGAATTTTAGCTTTCACAGAAACTCCTGGGACAGTGTACCCCATACGGCTTTATGGGGAGGGGGCGCTTATACATGTATGTATGACATAACTGGAATATGTTTTGTGCTGCCTGTGCCATGTAATATATCTCCGTAAAGGTTCTGGTCTACTGTATCTATTCATCCTATTTGTACATTTAGATCGTTTTCTACTTGAGGTTAAGAATATGGGCTGTATGCTGGCTTGGTTTCTAAGTGAGCTTTGGGAGGCATTTGGTCAGCTTCTTTAGGAAGGAATTTGCCAGGTTAAGTATCTGATCAGGAAACACTTGGAGAACAATGCATCTTGGAATGCTCCAATCCACATAAGAGGTCTTCCTGGAGACATGCAAGATACCATGTGGACAATGGCTGCGGCCTGTAAAGACTGAGTCATGCAGGGACATGTGACTTGCCCAGGTGACTCCAGAACTCCATCTTGGAGCTGGACTTTGCATAGGAGGGGGGTCTCCACCCACAAGAGAGAGTCTATTTAAACCCTTTGGAGACCCCTCCATTTTGTCTTCAGCTGGCTAAGGAAGGAGCCTCTCCACCCCCCAAGGATACTTGAAGGAGACTGAAACAAAGGACAGTAACTACAGGAGGTGTGAGTGATTGCTGGACCCAGGCTAAAAGGAGATTAGCCTGTAAAAGGGAGCATTCTGGAACTGGTGAGGAACTTAACTGTATTTAGTTTGATTAGACATAGATTTGTGCATTTTATTTTATTTTGCTTGGTGACTTACTTTGTTCTGCCTGTTACCACTTGGAACCACTTAAATCCTATTTTCTGTATTTAATAAAATCACTTTTTATTTAGTAATTTACTCAGAGTATGTATTAATACCTGGGGGAGCAAACAGCAGTGCATATCTCTCTATCAGTGTTATAGAGGGCGAACAATTTATGAGTTTGCCCTGCATAAGCTTTATGCGGGGTAAAACGGATTTATCTGGGTTTAGACTGAGTGCTAAAGACAAGCACACTTCTGTGAGCTCTTTTCAGATAAACTTGCAGCTTTGGGACAAGTGATTCAGACCCTGGGTCCGTGTTGGAGCGGACTGGAGTGTCTGGCTCAGCAAGACAGGGTGCTGCAGTCCTGAGCTGGCAGGGAAAACAGGAGCAGGGGTAGTCTTTGCACATCGGGTGGCAGCTCCCAAGGGGGTTTCTGTGATCCAACCCGTCACAACTCCATCAGGAGGAAACAATCCCACGTGATGGTTTCAAAGTCTCCACAAAGCCAATTGTGCATGAAGTTAGGACTTCCTCTGAGACACCCCCCCGCCCCCCGCACAGCAAAGCAGAGCTCATGCCCTAGGGACAGCGCAAGGGAGCTGGAAACTGAAACTGACTAGAAACAAAAGCAAAACCGACCAGGTTGGGGGTGGGGGGAGGGAGTATCACTGTTCAAAACCTGGAGTCAAAAGCAGAACAGAAGAGACTGAAAAAGGGGAATGATCAAAATTGATTTTTCTTAGCTCCAAACCTGATCCTAGATGTCACGCCAGGAACGTTTGTTCTCAAGATATAAGAGACGAAGACTGTGCCCTTCGACCCCTTCAGCACAGCTTTGGTTTTAAATAGGAAACAAATCGAGGGGATTGTGGGATCGGGGGGGGGGGGGGGGGGACGGGGACGCAGCCCAGGCCTGGGCTGGCAAGCAAAGGACATCTACCTTGAAGGAATACTCCAGTTTGATGAGTAATGAAAAGTCAGATCTTCTTCTGCTGGCCCCTCCCACGCACTCCCCTCTTCTGCACCCCCACGCAGGGTTCTGCTCCATATCCCTCCCCCTCACTGGGGATTCCACGGCCTCAGGCCAGATCTCCGCGGTAGCCTCCTGCGTCTCACCTTCTGTTCATCCAGGATCTTCATGGCATAGTGATTCCCGGTCTCTTTGTGTTTCACCAGCATCACCCTCCCGAATGGGCCTGTGCTCAGGGTCTTGATTCGATCAAACTGATCCAAACTGGCCGTGTTCTGGAAGGGGGAAAACAAACCTGACGGGGGGACAGACTGGTCCTGGGGGCACCAGGAAGGAACCTGCCTGGGACAGTAGGATTTGCACTGCAAGACTGGAGGGGTCTTTAATGACCATGAGGGGGTTAGTCTGTATCCGCAAAAAGAACAGGAGTACTTGTGGCACCTTATATATGCATCCGAAGAAGTGGGCTGTAGTCCACGAAAACTTATGCTCTAATAAATTTGTTAGTCTCTAAGGTGCCACAAGTACTCCTGTTCTTTTTGCGGATACAGACTAACACGGCTGCTACTCTGAAACATGAGGGGGTTGTTCTTGAGAACATTGATATGAAGTAGATGTCATATTTCACCACCAGAGGGCGCCAAAGGAAACCGCTACATTTTGAATGAGACACGGACAAGGGATTCCCTGCTCCTTAGGCAGAACCAAAATCCAGTTCCAGACAGGCGACCCGCCCAGCTCCATTCAGTGGGGGCTGGTGCGTAAGAGGCGGGGGAGGGGCTGGGAGTCAGGACTCCTGGGTTCTAGCCCTCGGTCTGTGCGGAGAGGGAATGAAGTGCAGTGGTCAGAGGGCAGGAAACTAGGAGTCACAAGATCGCTTCCTAGTTCTGCCACCAACTTCCTATACCCTTGACCAAGTCCCTTCCCCCTCTGGGCCTCAGTTTCCCCATCTGTGCCATGGCGTTAATGACACAGGGTGTGCGGGAGGACTAGCAAAGTGAAAGTGCTGCACAACCACCCCAGGCGGGATTTCCAGTGGGGACAGACCCAGGGCTGACCTCAAAAGCTTTTCCGGCACCTACAAACTCGGGCACTGCGCCCAAGCACAGGCAGCAAACGGAGGCCCTTTGAACAGAGTCCCTGTTAACACAACCCCCGGGAGCCAATCTGGGGCTGGGCTGGACGACCACGCTGGGGCCTTGGGAGGAGGATGGGGCAGGGGGAGACAGGCTGGATCAGGAGGAGTCCCACATGGTTAGTGTCCCTCTCGACCAGCAGAGTGGAGTTGAACCTACAGAGTTCTTGGCCCTCCAGTTACCAGAGGGCAGATTGGGGGTGGGGGTGGGGGGTGGAGAGCAACATGGTCCACTCAGCCCCAGGAGCAAAAATAACCCCAGACCCTTAGCAGAGGCTGTGTGGCAAGGTGGCTCAGCGATGGGGAAAGAGATCCAGGGGGTGATTGCAGAGTAATCAGCCTGGGGCTACAGAGGCCTTGATTGGGGGGTGCTGGTGGGGGTGAGAAGGTGATCTGGGTTGGGGGCACAGTATCTGGGAGGGGTTCTCCCATTTCTTGAGGAAGTCTTCTTTGGCTTTGGCTAGGAACTCCTTCACTGTAAGGGAAACAGAAAGGGAGCAGCGTGAGGAGTCAGGAGTGGTGGTTTCAGGGCAGCAGCCGTATTAGTCTGTATCCTCAAAAAGAACAGGAGTACTTGTGGCACCTTAGAGACTAACAAATTTATTAGAGCATAAGCTTTCGTGGGCTACAACCCACTTCATCTGAAGAAGTGGGTTGTAGCCCACGAAAGCTTATGCTCTAATAAATTTGTTAGTCTCTAAGATGCCACAAGTACTCCTGTGGGTTGTAGCCCACGAAAGCTTATGCTCTAATAAATTTGTTAGTCTCTAAGGTGCCACAAGTACTCCTGTTCTTTTTGAGGAGTGGTGGGGCACCCAGCCTAATGGACACAGCTCCCCTTTCAGCCCCCCCAGCCCCCGCTCAGTGAAGAGGCATGCAGTCACAAAGGGGGATGGCAGTGCCTGATTTGCCACAAAGGGTGGCTCAGCTGGGGATTGGCTAGAGAGAGGTCCATGCAGGGGCGCTCCCAAAACACCCCCACCCCCAGGCCTGCCCCTGGACACACCGAAGAACCCCGTCAGGGAGGGCTAATGCAGCCCCCAGCGCCTACCAAAGGGGCGCACTTGTGCCTCAAACCCCCTGCCCCCGCTGAACATGCCACTCAAGGGTGCCTGTTCCACGCCCCGCAACACACAACCTGCACCCCACAAGGAGACACTCGTACAGCCCTCCAGTCAAATGACATCACGATGCGTGGATCACTTTGCCCTAATGGGAGGATACAGGAGCTACACTGCTGCCAGCAAAAGGGGTGAAGGGGGAGGAGATTCCCCCCTAGCTTAAAGGGCAGAGGCCTGTGTGTAGCCTTCTCTCAACCATGCAGGCAGCAAGCAGCAATCACACAGACAGACAGACAGACACACACCTGCAGAAAGCAGCCGGGAAAGTCGCAAACCCCAGTTGGGCTTTGCCCACAAAGGGGTTAAAACAACCAGCCGCAGCCTCCACAGCAGCAGCCCGGGAACAGCAGGTGCCCGGTTCTCTGGCATCCAAGCAGGTGATCCTTCCTTCGCCAGCCGGGCTCCCTGTCCTTGCTGCCAGATCCCAGAACCACGGGAGGGGGGACTGATTTCCCAGGACAGCTACTTCAAGAACGGGGAAACCTGGACCAGTGACAACCGCAGCAGGGAGAGGGCTGAGGGTTTGCTTCCTAGATGAAAGGGCAGAAGGGAGCCGGGCGGCAGCTGCCGGGCTCAGTTCCGGCTGGACCGACCATGTAACGCTGCCGGGTTTCAAGCTGTAGTGTTGATGGTGTAGTACGGCCTAGAACCTTGGACAGGTGTCTTTTTAAAATCAAAATATGTAAGGGCAGCGCCAGCCCTCTCCAGGCACATTTAACAATTAACGTGCAAGAGGAAATGTCCGTCTCCCCGGGGAATCTCTCGGTGGGAGCAGCCGATGGCAGGAGCACACGCACGCTGGGAGATCAGCTCCCTGGGCATCGCTCTATGGGTGATCGGGGGGTGAAAGTTCCACTGTGCCAACCCCAGAGGCGGCTGCCTCAGGCGAGCCCAACGCTGACGCTCCAGCAGATTTCCCCATTTGCGAGTTTCTGATCCCAAAGCGCCCCCTACAGGCCAAGGCCTGCAACCAGCACAGTAAGGCACTCAGCAGGGTAAGCTGCTCCAGGCAGAAAGACATGGCCACATGGTAGATGCCTCCCAGGTTCACACTGTGATGCGGTTGCCAAGAGCTTGTTTGCCAGAGGAAGGACCCTGCCAGCCCTGTGGAGACGCCAAGGAGAAGAGCCTGGGGTGATGCAAGGGGCTCTGCGGGGAGCACGGTAGCGTCAGGGAAGGCAGTAACCATTTCTCAGCTGTGGTGAGCAGTGCTGCACGCAAGGGGGGAAATTCAGGACTCCTGGGTTCTATCCCCAGCTCTGGATCTAGTGGGACAGAGCAGGGGGGACAAGGAGTCCCGACTCCTGAGTTCTCTTCCAAATCTAGGCAAGTCACTTCACCTTCGTCTCAGTTTCTCCATGGGTCAGCAGAGCCGATCCTGCCTCGTCTTTGGGAAGACGCTGTGTCCTTTCCATCCAAAGATCCCAGTCTAAGCACTAAACCACATCAGTTAATATCTTCCCTTAAAGCCATCATCATCCCCAGCCTGCCCCCGCACACCCAACAGACCAGGGCTCATGAGTCAGAAACCAGCCTGGGAACTGACCAGTGCAAATGTAAGCGGGGGAATGGTCCCGCTATTGTGGGGAAATTTCCTGACTTCTGCACTACCCCGGTGAGGTGGGCAAGCGAAAGGATCTGAGTCCCCGCTCCCACTTCCTTTACCCAGAGGCCTCCCTGCCCTTGAGGGCTCCCCTTCCACTCTCCTGTCTGGCTGAGTCCTCGTAACCCCAACAAGGCTGGGCCCAGGATTCCTGGGGGGCTCGACCCCCAACCCTGCTGTGGTCACCTAGGACAGGGGCTAGGGTGTCCCCACTCCGGGGTACTCTTTTTACACTGGGCACCTCCCTGACCCACTGATTATTCCATACAATTTAAAGCAAATACAAGTTGTTTAATTAACAATTAATCTAAAGAAAAGAACAAGGAAAAATGGGAAAGGTTAAAGGAAAACACATCACCCTGCTCTGTGGCAGGGAACATCACAACCAGTGTCTCTGGAATGTCAGGGCAGGTCACAGTCTGCTTCTTGTAGGTCCCAGGCCTCCTTCTCAGGCCCAGGCCGTGCTGCAGAGACGCTGCGGGTTGGACACTTGCAATGGTGGTGGCCACACACCTCCGGGCTTTGAGTGGTGGGACCCTTCTTCCCAGCGTCAGCCCCCCGTAGGGTTAAGGTCCCCCTCCCGGTCTGGCCTGCAAGGGCCCTTGTCTGGGGGTGTCTTTCTGTGCTGGGCCCTTTGCCCAGGTTCCCCCTTGGCTGGCCCCACTTGCTCACCACACCTGGCTCTGCGGCTGCAGCTCTGCTCCCAGCACAGGATCTGCTCTCCCCGGGCTGCGTCTCTGGCTCTGTGGCTGCAGCTCCACTCCCAGCACAGGATCTGCTCTCCCTGGGCTGCGTCTCTGGCTCTGTGGCTGCTGCTCCGCTCCCAGCACAGGATCTGCTCTCCCTGGGCTGCGTCTCTGGCTCTGGATCTGGCACGGTTCTGCCCTCCAGCTCAGCTTGGGCCCCTGCTCTCTCCTTAGCTCGGCCCCACTCAGTCTGACTCAGGCCATTCCAGTTCACACGGAGGACGGGACCCCCTCTGGCCTCCTGACTCTCTGATTAGCCTGCCCGCCCTGTCAATCAGGCTGATCTGGAGCATTGGCCTCTCCCCATTGCCCCTGGGGACTGTCAGTCTCAGGCTCCTGATTTGCCATCGACCCTTCCCCTTTCAGTGCTGGGAGCTAGCAACCAAAACACCCCACTGGATGTTAGTAAGGGGGCAACAGTCCCCTTACACAAAGAGGCCCACAGGTGGCAATGTCACAGCCCATCTGCCCAGCACAGGGCACCCCACAATCACCTCTTCACCACTGCCTGCCCCCTCCACCGGCTTCTGCTGCAGAGAAAGTCACTAAGGGGTTACTGCACCTGCCTCTGAGCCAGCCGGGAGATAGGCGACTGGCACGTGCACAGTGGTATACTGGGCAATCCAGCGTGGCACTGCCCGCAGCCCTGACTCTGCAAACCCTAATGCCACATGTGGAGCGTTACTCATGGGAGGAGAGTTACGCCCGTGTGTCCTTGCAGGATCGGAGCCCAAGTTCCTCACAGAAAACGGATATAAAACAACATAAAAAGCTCAGACGGTGCTTTCACCGAGTCAATGGGCCAGAGGCGCAGGTAGCGTGAATCGCATGGCTGTATTGACTTGAAAACTGCATCACACCAGCCGAGGATCTGGCCCCATTATGCCAATGGCCCGAGGGTGATTTGCACCCGCCGGGGAGCCGGCCCTGTATCTCCAAGGCTTAACTTTGTTTTCTTAAGTTCCACCAGGCCCAAGGGAGCAGCCGACTGTAGCCCAGCAGCCCTGGCGCGGGCCATCGCCCAGGGGTGCTGAGGGGAGCATCCAGCTCGTGCCAAGGTCACCGTTCGCCGCACACTAATCCCAGCGTGCTCTGCCTTGGGGGGAAAACTCCGACCCGTCCAGGCCTCGTCCCAGCCCTTCTGCTTCTCAACTTCACATTTTCTATTTTGGCTGTCACAAGGAGGAAGCCAGGAACACCTGTGCTCACAGGCAGGTTAGCAAGGCAGCCCAGGGGGCGGCTCAGCCAGGGGAGAGCTTCATCGACCTTCATTACCTGGAGAGTCTTTAAACCACAGGGACTGGCTCAGACCCAAGGTCCATCTAGCCCAGGATCTTCTGACAGCTGCCAGCACCAGCTGCTTTGGAGAAGGTGCAAGACCCCTGTCGAGATGAGATCACCTGCCAGAGGGGAGATGCCTCCTTGCCTCTGGCAGAGGTTGGCTCATGCTCTGAAGAGGGAACGTCAATAGCCTTTCCAGCCACCTTGGTTAGTTTTCTTACCCCTCACTATTATCACTCTGTCCACTTAAATGTCGCATTGGGTTCAGAATCCTGGTCTCTCTCAGAAACACAACATGGTATGACAGTCAGGCGGCAGTGAGTTCCACAGGTTAATAGCACAACAGGACATCTCCTTTGCTCAGTTTTCAATTTACTGACATTTTGGCAAATGCTTGTGCCTTGCCAGGCAGGCTGAGCAGAGGAAGGGTGGTCCAGTGGTTAGAGCGCTTACCCTGGCTGACCTGGGTTTGATTCTCAGCTCCCGCCAGACTCCCTGAGGGTGTGTCTACACTGTAATAAAAGACGTGTGGCTCAACCGCAGCTGGCTCAGGGGCTAAAAACTGCACTGTAGACATTCGGGCTGGAGCCTGGCTCTGAACCCCAGCGAGGAGGGAGAGGTTCCGGGAGGGAGAGAATTTTTTGATGAAAATGTTTTTCCCTCAGAAAGTGCCAATGTGCCAAAGCCGGGGCTGTTTGCAGGATAGGGGGGGTTGGACAAATATCCCCATTTGGGAATCATTGGGAAACCGTTTCCAAGCTGCGCGAACGCCCTGCTCCGACATTTCTCAACGGCTCCACATTAGTTCAAAACCACGTCATTTCACCATCCCAGGGAATTTATACTGAAAAGGTAACAACAAAAATTAAAAGGTCAAAATGAAGGCCAAGCATTCCAGCTGCCCTGCTACCAGGTCGGCTTTCGGATGGCCAGCGTGCAAAGAGTTTGACTTCTCACCCTGATTTAGGGATGGCACTTTTTTTAATATCTCCAAAATCCTCCTAGGACGACGCTAATAAAGCAGGGAGAACAGCACTGCCCCTTCCACATAGATGCGGTGAAGGTAACTGTACTCACATGTGAGGTGCGCAGATACTACAGTAATTAGGACCATATCAACACCCTATACAGAAGCACCCCATATACTTTCGCTATCCCATTCATAGAACATCACCCATGGGATTAGTCACAGGCATTTTGATGGTGCGCCTTCAACCAGAGGCCAAAACACTGCTGAATGAAGGGTAGCTCTCTCTCTCTCACACACACACACACACACACACACTTCCTGCTCTGAACGGAAAGGTGATCCCGGTAGCTCCACAACGCACAGAACCACCGCTCGGCTACAGTGCCGCCAAGGCAGGAAAAGGCAGCAGAGCTCCTAACGCCAGTTAAAGGGATGGGAGGGTGGGTCTCAATCAAACTCCCCTGATCTGACCCTGCGCCACGCCATCCAGGGTTATTTTGTGGCTAAGGTGGAGGAACGGGAGTCAGGACTCTGGGGTCTCTCTCCAGTTCTGAGAGGGAGGTCTGGTGGTCGGAGCAGGAAGGGCTAGGAGCCAGGACGCCTGGGTCCTTTCCCCAGCTCTGAGAAGGGAGTGAGGTCTAGAGGGGAGAGGCTGGAGTCAGGACCTCTGGGTTGTATCCGTGCCTCAATTCCCCATCAGGAAAAGGCAAATGATACTTCCTTTTTCTCAACCTTTTGCCCGTCTTGGTCTATTCAGGCTGCAAGCTCCTGGCGCAGGGACAGCCTCTCACTGCACCTGTGGAGTACCTGGCACTGAGCTCAGCATGGTGCTACCACAGTTCAAAAATCACCGCTGGGCACAGAGTGGGGTCTAGTGGGTTAGAGCAGGGGTGAGGCGGAGGGTCAGAACTCCTTGGTTCTGTTCCCAATCACAGGAGGGCTGTGGGGTCCAAGGGTTAGAGAAGGGCAGAACTAGGAGCCAACTGGGACTGGCCTCTGCCACCAACTTGCTCTTTCACCTCAGGCAAATCACTGCACCTGGGAGCCTCAGTCTTCCCCAACCTCCTCCTCCATTTGTGAACGGTCACTGACCCCCCCCTCCCCCCACACTCCTACGCACGCTGGGGCCTAACACTGACAGATGCTGCCGGGTGTGGTGACAGCTCCGGGTCTGATCGCAACAGACACCACTGGATGGTCCCGTTTTATACTGTCAGCTGCTCCTCCCCTTTACAGCACCAGCCCCCGATCAGCAAACATTCATTTACTAGCAATTTTTGGGGAGCCGAGACCCATGACCCCTAGGGCTGGTGCTCCCTGAACCAGCAGGACAGGTTGCAGGCAGCGCTACCAGTGGGACTTGCATCCATGCAAAGGGAGAGGGGATCAGCTAACTGTTCTCAGCTTATGGCTAGAGAGGCGTGAGGGGAAACAGCAATTAAGAGGGGATGTGTAGGAGTGGGAAGATGAAGGAAGACGGGGGACCCCAACAAAACCACCTCTGCAAATGTGTCCAACACCTGGTTGGAGCGATCAGGGTGCAATACCCCAGGGCAGTGGGCCTCAACCTTTTTTCATTTGCAGACCCCTAAACATTTTTGAATGGTGGTGCAGGCCCGTTTGGATATTTTAGACAGTCTGTGGAGCCCCACAGGTTGAGAACCACTGCCCTAGGGTCCCCACAGCTCCAACTTGCCTCCCGCCCCGGGCATAGGGCCAGAAAGAGACACCTCAGATGTGAATGGAAAGGGCTGTCCTAGACCAATGGTTCTCAATCTCGGACGACTGCTTGTTCAGGGAAAGCCCCTGGCGGGCCAGGCCTGTTTGTTTACCTGCCGTGTCCGCAGGTCCGGCAGATCTCAGCTCCCAGTGGTTCGCTGCTCCAGGCCAATGGGGGGTGCGGGAAGCAGTGGCCATTACGTCCCTCGGCCATTGGCCTGGAGCTGAGAACCTAGACAGAAGCCTATAGACTGATAATGATCATGATTAATATGTGCTTGATATATGCTCCTGATCGTCTATAAAAAAGATCATAAAGCGTAATGCTTAAAACTAACTTCTGCTTCATGAAGAATGGTTAAATTTCCTTTTTCTAAAGGACATTTAAAAAAGACATTTATAAATGTTTATAAGTGTAAAGCTATTATTATCACAAATTGCAAATAAAAACTTTTTACATGAATAAGCATTTTACTTGCTTGGGCGCATTTGCCTCATGGCGCAGAAATCTGAACTCTGCTTCAAAAATTTGAACAGAAGAATTTTTTTGCACACATGGCCTGTCAAAAACTAGAGGGAACATTGCCCGGTACCTCCTAACGCAGCCCCCCCCCACATGCCCCGCACTCACCATACCCCCGTGCTCCCTCCTCCCCCCACCGCGGCTTGGGCCGCGAACTCTCTTCATCCCTCCCAGGGCCCCGATCCCACCGCCAGGCCTCCCATTCCCCCCATCCTGTGCTCCCCACTCCCAGCTCCCCCCCCGCGGGGCCCCGATCCTCCATTCAGGCCCCGCGCTCTCCCCCCCCCCAGGGGCCTCAATCCTCCCTTCAGGCCCCGCGCTCTCCCCACCCCCCAGGGGCCCCGATCCTCCATCCAGGCCCCGCTTTCTCCCGCCCCGGGCCCCGATCCTCCATCCAGGCCACGCGCTCTCCCCTTCCCCCCACTCCCTGCTCCTCCCAGCACTCGCTGCTCTCCGGCTGGCCACCCAACTTGGACATGGCCCCATGGCGCATCGCTGCTCCCTCCGGCGCGCGCTGCCCCCAGGCAACTCGCCGAGACCGTTATCGCCGAGACCTGCCGCTGCCGCAGCCGCGCGCACAGCCGGCCAATCAGCGCGCGTCACCCGCCTGCCTCCGCCAATCCCCACCTCCTCCCTGGCTGTGCCTGGGGGACGAGGAGGGAGGGGCCGGGGGAGTCCCAGGGCTGTGCCTGGGGGATGAGGGGGGAGGGGACGGGGGAGTCCCCGGGCTGTGCCTGGGGGATGAGGGGGGAGGGGCCGGGGGAGTCCCCGGGCTGTGCCTGGGGGATATGGGGGGAGGGGCCGGGGGAGTCCCTGGGCTGTGCCTGGGGGATGAGGGGGGAGGGGCCAGGGGAGTCCCCGGGCTGTGCCTGGGGGATGAGGGGGGAGTCCCTGGGCTGTGCCAGGGGGATGAGGGGGGAGGGGCCCGGTGAGTCCCCGGGTTGTGGCTGGGGGATGAGGGGGGAGTCCCCGGGCTGTGCCAGGGGGATGTGGGGGAAGGGCCGGGGGAGTCCCCGGGCTGTGCCTGGGGGATTGGCGGGGGGGGGGGGAGGGCTGGGTGAGTCCCCGGGCTCTGCCTGGGGGATGAGGGGGAGGGGCCGGGGGAGTCCCCGGGCTGTGCCTGGGGGATGAGGGGGGAGGGTCG
Source organism: Chrysemys picta bellii (assembly GCF_011386835.1). Lineage (NCBI taxonomy): Eukaryota > Metazoa > Chordata > Testudines > Emydidae > Chrysemys > Chrysemys picta. The sequence continues at coordinate 22,953,232 of NC_088812.1, forward strand.
GGTCAGTCCCCGGGCTGTGCCTGGGGGATGAGGGGGGAGGGCCGGGGGAGTCCCCGGGCTGTGCCTGGGGGTGAGGGGGGAGTCCCCGGGCTGTGCCTGGGGGATGAGGGGGGTGGGGGCGGGTCAGTCCCTGGGCTGTACCTGGGGGATGAGGGGGGAGGGGCCGGGGGAGTACCAGGGCTGTGCCTGGGGGATGAGGGGGGAGGGGCCGGGTCAGTCCCCGGGCTGTGCCTTGGGGATGAGGGGGGAGTCCCTGGGCTGTGCCTGGCGGATGAGGGGGGAGGGGCCGGGTGAGTCCCCGGGCTGTGCCTGGGGGATGAGGGGGGAGGGGCCGGGTGAGTCCCCGGGCTGTGCCTGGGGGATGAGGGGGGAGGGGCCGGGGGAGTCCCCGGGCTGAGCCAGGGGGATGTGGGGGAAGGGCCGGGGGAGTCCCCGGGCTGTGCCTGGGGGATGAGGGAGGAGGGGCCAGGTCAGTCCCCCGGCTGTGCCTGGGGGATGAGGGGGGAGGGTCGGGTCAGTCCCCGAGCTGTGCCTGGGGGATAAGGGGGGTGGGGGCGGGTCAGTCCCTGGGCTGTGCCTGGGGGATAAGGGGGGAGGGGCCGGGGGAGTACCAGGGCTGTGCCTGGGGGATGAGGGGGGAGGGGCCGGGGGAGTACCAGGGCTGTGCCTTGGGGATAAGGGGGGAGGGGCCGGGTCAGTCCCCGGGCTGTGCCTGGGGGATGAGGGGGGTGGGGGCGGGTCAGTCCCTGGGCTGTGCCTTGGGGATTGGCGGGGAGGGCTGGGTGAGTCCCCGGGCTGTGCCGGGGGGATGAGGGGGGAGGGGCCGGGGGAGTCCCCGGGCTGTGCCTGGGGGATGAGGGGGGAGGGGCCGGGGGAGTCCCCGGGCTGTGCCTGGGGGATGAGGGGGGAGGGGCCGGGTCAGTCCCTGGGCTGTGCCTGGGGAATGAGGGGGGAGGGGCCGGAGGAGTCCCCGGGCTGTGCCTGGGGGATGAGGGGGGAGGGGCCGGGGGAGTACCAGGGCTGTGCCTTGGGGATAAGGGGGGAGGGGCCGGGTCAGTCCCCGGGCTGTGCCTGGGGGATGAGGGGGGTGGGGGGCGGGTCAGTCCCTGGGCTGTGCCTTGGGGATTGGCGGGGAGGGCTGGGTGAGTCCCCGGGCTGTGCCGGGGGGATGAGGGGGGAGGGGCCGGGGGAGTCCCCGGGCTGTGCCTGGGGGATGAGGGTGGAGGGGCCGGGGGAGTCCCCGGGCTGTGCCTGGGGGATGAGGGGGGAGGGGCCGGGTCAGTCCCTGGGCTGTGCCTGGGGAATGAGGGGGGAGGGGCCGGAGGAGTCCCCGGGCTGTGCCTGGGGGATGAGGGGGGAGGGGCCGGAGGAGTCCCCGGGCTGTGCCTGGGGGATGAGGGAGAAGGGGCCGGGTCAGTCCCCGGGCTGTGCCTTGGGGATGAGGGGGGAGGGGCCGGGTCAGTCCCCGGGCTGTGCCTGGGGGATGAGGGGGGAGGGGCCGGAGGAGTCCCCGGGCTGTGCCTGGGGGATGAGGGGGGAGTCCCTGGGCTGTGCCTAGGGGATGAGGGGGGAGTCCCTGGGCTCTGCAGGGGGATGTGGGGGAAGGGCCGGGGGAGTCCACGGGCTGTGCCTGGGGGATGAGGGGGGAGGGGCCGGGTCAGTCCCTGGGCTGTGCCTGGGGGCTTGGCCGGGAGGGGGGGGGTGGGACGGCCGGGGGAGTCCCCGGGCTGTGCCTGGCGGAGGAGGGGGGAGGGTCCGGGGGAGTCCCCGGGCTGTGCCTGGGGGATGAGGGGGGGAGGGGCCGGGGGAGTCCCCGGGCTGTGCCTGGGGGATGAGGGGGGAGTCCCTGGGCTCTGCAGGGGGATGTGGGGGAAGGGCCGGGGGACTCCCCGGGCTGGGCCTGGGGGATGAGGGAGGTGGGGGCGGGTCAGTCCCTTGTCTGTGCCTGGGGGATTGGCGGGGGCGGGGGAGGGCTGGGTGAGTCCCCGGGCTGTGCCTGGGGGATGAGGGGGAGGGGCCGGGTGAGTCCCCGGGCTGTGCCTGGGGGATGAGGGGGGAGTCCCTGGGCTGTGCCTGGGGGATGTGGGGGAAGGGCCGGGGGAGTCCCCGAGCTGTGCCTGGGGGATGAGGGTGTAGGGGCCAGAGGAGTTCCCAGGCTGTGCCTGAGGGATGAGGGGGGAGGGGCCGGCTGTGCCTGGGGGATGAGGGGGGAGGGGCCGGGGGAGTCCCCGGTTGTCCCTGGGGGATGAGGGGGAGCGGCCAGGGGAGTTCCCGGGCTGTTCCTGGGGGATGAGGGGGGAGTCCCTGGGCTGTGCCTGGGGGATGAGGGGGGAGGGGCCGGGGGAGTCCCCGGGCTGTGCCTGGGGGATGAGGAGGGAGGGGCCGGGGGAGTCCCTGGGCTGTGCCTGGGGGATGAGGGGGGAGGGGCCGGGTCAGTCCCTGGGCTGTGCCTGGGGGATGAGGGGGGAGGGGCCGGAGGAGTCCCCGGTTGTGCCTGAGGGATGAGGGGGGAGGGGCCAGGGGAGTTCCCGGGCTGTGCCTGGGGGATGAGGGGGGAGTCCCTGGGCTGTGCCTGGGGGATGAGGGGGGAGGGGCCGGGGGAGTCCCCGGGCTGTGCCTGGGGGATGAGGAGGGAGGGGCCGGGGGAGTCCCTGGGCTGTGCCTGGGGGATGAGGGGGGAGGGGCCAGGGGAGTCCCTGGGCTGTGCCTGGGGGATGAGGGGGGAGTCCCCGGGCTGAGCCAGGGGGATGAGGGAGGAGGGGCCAGGTCAGTCCCCCGGCTGTGCCTGGGGGATGAGGGGGGAGGGTCGGGTCAGTCCCCGAGCTGTGCCTGGGGGATAAGGGGGGTGGGGGCGGGTCAGTCCCTGGGCTGTGCCTGGGGGATGAGGGGGGAGGGGCCGGGGGAGTACCAGGGCTGTGCCTGGGGGATGAGGGGGGAGGGGCCAGGGGAGTACCAGGGGTGTGCCTTGGGGATAAGGGGGGAGGGGCCGGGTCAGTCCCCGGGCTGTGCCTGGGGGATGAGGGGGGTGGGGGCGGGTCAGTCCCTGGGCTGTGCCTTGGGGATTGGCGGGGAGGGCTGGGTGAGTCCCCGGGCTGTGCCTGGGGGATGAGGGGGGAGGGGCCGTAGGAGTCCCCGGTTGTGCCTGGGGGATGAGGGGGGAGGGGCCGGGGGAGTTCCCGGGCTGTGCCTGGGGGATGAGGGGGGAGTCCCTGGGCTGTGCCTGGGGGATGAGGGGGGAGGGGCCGGGGGAGTCCCCGGGCTGTGCCTGGGGGATGAGGAGGGAGGGGCCGGGGGAGTCCCTGGGCTGTGCCTGGGGGATGAGGGGGGAGGGGCCAGGGGAGTCCCTGGGCTGTGCCAGGGGGATGAGGGGGGAGTCCCTGGGCTGTGCCAGGGGGATGAGGGGGGAGTCCCCGGGCTGTGCCTGGGGGATGAGGGGGGAGGGGCCGGGTGAGTCCCCGGGCTGTGCCTGGGGGATGAGGGGGGAGGGGCCGGGTGAGTCCCCGGGCTGTGCCTGGGGGATGAGGGGGGAGTCCCCGGGCTGAGCCAGGGGGATGTGGGGGAAGGGCCGGGGGAGTCCCCGGGCTGTGCCTGGGGGATGAGGGAGGAGGGGCCAGGTCAGTCCCCCGGCTGTGCCTGGGGGATGAGGGGGGAGGGTCGGGTCAGTCCCCGAGCTGTGCCTGGGGGATAAGGGGGGTGGGGGCGGGTCAGTCCCTGGGCTGTGCCTGGGGGATGAGGGGGGAGGGGCCGGGGGAGTACCAGGGCTGTGCCTGGGGGATGAGGGGGGAGGGGCCGGCGGAGTACCAGGGCTGTGCCTTGGGGATAAGGGGGGAGGGGCCGGGTCAGTCCCCGGGCTGTGCCTGGGGGATGAGGGGGGTGGGGCGGGTCAGTCCCTGGGCTGTGCCTTGGGGATTGGCGGGGAGGGCTGGGTGAGTCCCCGGGCTGTGCCTGGGGGATGAGGGGGGAGGGGCCGGGGGAGTCCCCGGGCTGTGCCTGGGGGATGAGGGGGGAGGGGCCGGGGGAGTCCCCGGGCTGTGCCTGGGGGATGAGGGGGGAGGGGCCGGGGGAGTCCCCGGGCTGTGCCTGGGGGATGAGGGGGGAGGGGCCGGGTGAGTCCCCGGGCTGTGCCTGGGGGATGAGGGGGGAGGGGCCGGAGGAGTCCCCGGGCTGTGCCTGGGGGATGAGGGAGAAGGGGCCGGGTCAGTCCCCGGGCTGTGCCTTGGGGATGAGGGGGGAGGGGCCGGAGGAGTCCCCGGGCTGTGCCTGGGGGATGAAGGGGGAGGGGCCGGGGGAGTCCCCAGGCTGTGCCTGGGGGATGAGGGGGAGGGGCCAGGGGAGTTCCCGGGCTGTGCCTGGGGGATGAGGGGGGAGTCCCTGGGCTGTGCCTAGGGGATGAGGGGGGAGTCCCTGGGCTCTGCAGGGGGATGTGGGGGAAGGGCCGGGGGAGTCCCCGGGCTGGGCCTGGGGGATGAGGGGGGAGGGGCCGGGTCAGTCCCTGGGCTGTGCCTGGGGGAGGAGGGGGGAGGGTCGGGTCAGTCCCCGGGCTGTGCCTGGGGGATGAGGGGAGTGGGGGCGGGTCAGTCCCTTGTCTGTTGCTGGGGGATTGGCGGGGGCGGGGTAGGGCTGGGTGAGTCCCCCGGCTGTGCCTGAGGGATGAGGGGGGAGGGGCCGGGGGAGTCCCCGGGCTGTGCCTGGGGGATGTGGGGGAAGGGCCAGGGGAGTCCCCGGGCTGTGCCTGGGGGATGTGGGGGAAGGGCCGGGGGAGTCCCCGGGCTGTGCCTGGGGGATGTGGGGGAAGGGCCAGGGGAGTCCCCGGGCTGTGCCTGGGGGATGTGGGGGAAGGGCCGGGGGAGTCCCCGGGCTGTGCCTGGGGGATGAGGGGGGAGGGGCAGGGTCAGTCCCTGGGCTGTGCCTGGGGGATGACGGGGAGGGGCCGGGGGAGTCCCCGGGCTGTGCCTGGGAGCTCCAGCTGCCCTTAGGGAGTCTGGGGATATTCTGGCTCTGGAGGCCGTGCCTGGGGGACTCCTCATGCCGTCGTTCTCCCTCCTCCAGAGCCATAGGTCAGCCAGGCTGTGGCCAGTCCTGCTCTGGGCTGCACAGCTGCTGCCTTCCCAACTTGGCCCTGGGGAGCTCCTGTGCACGGGCTCCGCGGAAGAGCTGGGCTCAGGGCTGGGATGTTTGGTTCCTGGATCTTGGCCCTTGGGGAGGAGGGGTGGCCCAGGGTGGGATGGACAGCTGGGATCCCGGGTGGGGAGGGGTGAGCTGCCCTGTCTGTGCTGGGAGGGGCTGGCCAATCCATCAGCCAGCACAGGGCAGGGAACGACTGGAGGGGAGCCCCCAGCACGGAGGGCAGCTCTGTGCAGCTCCCAGGTGGTGCAGCAGGGCTCAGCACTGCTAGGGCCCTGCCTGCGAGCCCCTCCGCCCCCATCGCTGGGTGCTCTGCCTGGTCCCTCACTGCTGCTCTCCCCACAGGACCCCTCACTTCTCAACAACCGGGTGCTGCTGCACCACGCCAAGGCTGGGACAGTCATCGCCCGCCAGGGGGACCAGGTAGGTGCCAGGGGGTGCCAGTGCCCAGCAGCCACGGGGTGACACTGGTAGCAGGTGCTCTGAGCTGGTGCTGCTGTTGTCTCTTGGCAGCTGGGGCCTGATCCCCACTGCCCTGCAGCAGCCCCAGTGTGGAGTGGGCAGGACATGCTGCCTGCTGGGGTGGGGGCACCTCACCCACTCTGCACCGGTGCTGATGGCTGCATGAGGAGCAGGGCAGTGGGGCTGCCAAGCTGCCTGGAGAGGCTCACGAACGTGTGTGCCAACGTCAGGGCAGACTGTACAAACCAGGGCACAAACCCCAAACAGGCTCTGTGCTCTGTAAAGATTTCACCAAGTAACAAGCGTGAACTCCTAAAGCACCATAACAGCCTTACCATGAGTCACAGAGAGTCCTTGGCTGCACCTGACTCTAGCTTGCCACCCAGGCAAGCCGGCCTTTGTGACAGATGAGCCCTTACACCAAGAATCACAGCAGTATTCAGGTTACTCCCTCACCCAACGGACTAGTCACTTACCCCTGGTCAGTTGTACCTCAGATCTCAAACCACAGACAATGCTTGTAGCCATCCTGTGATACTAACTAAAGATTTATTAAGTAGGGAAAAGAAGTGAGACTTATTCACTAGGTGAAGGCAGGTAACAGACGCACACAAGTGAGGTACAGTCAGGTTCCAAAAGGCAGTAGAAGCTGCTGTAATGTGCAAGTTCTAGACCAGGGGGGCCGTGAACCCTGGGGGCCGTGAACCCTCAAGGGGTTGCAAGCTTATTACCTGGGAGGTTGTAAGCTGTCAGCCTCCACCCCAAGCCCTGCTTCGCCTCCAGCATTTATAATAGTTTGAAATATAAGAAATGTTTTGAATTGATAAGGGGGGTGCACTGATAGGCTTGCTGTGTGAACGGGGTCACCAATACAAACGTTTGAGAACTGCTGCTCTATGCGACCTTCAGGACTAACCCAAGCTAAGTTGCTTGGGGATCCCTTGCTTATGCTTCGAAATCTTGCCCTCCCTGAATGCCAACCCCGGGAGTGATACAGATCTTTCCAGTCAGGCCTTATTTCCTTGCCCCAGAGCTCACACAGATGGAACGAGTGTCGGTCGGTGCTTGGCTCCCCCTTCATGGGTGTGTCTGGGGGCGGGGTGTGTGTGGGATCAAGGAAGTTGAGTTACACAATAAGAGGTTTACAATGCAAACGCTTGATGTAACTACACCAGGGGCTCCAGTGATGTGATAAGTGAGATCAGCATCCTACAAGCATTTCAGCATTTCTGAACACCAAACACATTCGCATCAACTTCACATCTATTCTAACAGTGCGAACACACTGGTGAGCCAGCCTGGTTCCCGGCTCTGCGTTTGTCAGTGTTCAGTGAGGCCTGGGGGCCTTGGCATGAGCTGGCACCTGGTCTGCCAGCGTCACAGGGCCTTGCTGCTTCCTCAGTCTCTCACGCTGAGTCCCTCCTTGTGGAGGTCAATGGCACTGTGGCCATAGGTGCTGACTTCTGCTGGCGCCGGTGGGTGCTGCCACCCTCTGCGCCCAGCCCTGTCCCGACTCCACCATTGCCCTGCTCCCTCCCGCCCATGCCCTGTCCCCATTCAAACCCCTTCCCCAAAGTCCCTGCCCTAACTCTGCCCCTATTCCAACCCCTTCGCCAAATCCCCTGCCAACCCCCGCCTCCTCCCCTGAGCGCGCCGCATTCCCGCTCCTTCCCCTCCCTCCTGGAGCTTGTTACGCTGCGAAACAGCTGTTTTGTGGTGGCAAGTGCTGGGAAGTAGGTGGAGGAGCAGGGACGCGGCGCACTTAGGGGAGCAGGCAGAGGTGGAGGTGAGATGGGGCGGGGAGGGAAGCTTGGCAGCGCCCTCGCCAGAGGTTCCCTGTGCACCCCCCCCCCCCCGGGGCTACATGCCTATTGGGCAGGTGGGATGGCAGCCCCCTCCTGTTTGTTCCCCCCCCCCCGGGTGCTGGGCCTAAGGCCTAGGAAACATTAAACCCCTGCACAGCTGGAATGGGGAGGGGTTGGTTTCCATGGAGCTGGGGGAATTTATGCTGGGCTGTGGCTCTGCCAAGGTTAGTGTGTGCTCCAGAGAGTTCAGGCTCAGCCGGAGCTGTAGGCTGTCCCCCAGGTCTCCTGGCCGCCTATCTGTGGGTGCGCACCTTGGGGGCAGGCCTGCCCCTCACCCTGGTGCTGGGTCTGACGTTCCTCTCTATCCTCCGCCCCCACCCCCCAACAGGACGTCAGCCTTCACTTCGTGCTGTGGGGCTGCCTGCATGTCTACCAGCGCATGACTGACAAGGCGGAGGATATGTGCCTCTTTCTGCCGCAGCCTGGAGAGATGGTGGGCCAGCTGGCTGTGCTGACCGGGGAGCCCCTCATCTTCACCATCAAGGCCAAGCGTGACTGCACCTTCCTCAAGATCTCCACGTCGGACTTCTACGAGTTGGTGTCCCCCTTCCCCTCCACATCCTGTGGGCAGGGTCTGCCCACCTCCCACCCCACTTCCATCTAGGTTGGTGGCCTGGGTCAGATTGGGGCCAGTGCTCCCTAGAGGGGAAAGGCACCGTGTCCCATTCCCCACCCCCATAAACCAGCCAGTCCCCTGCCCTGGGCTGGATTGGAGCTGCCTCCCCCTAGAGGGGAAAGGCCCCATGTCCCAGACCTCCAATTGTGCACCTGTTGCATGGGCCTGGATTCTCCTGCCCTGGGCTGTGATCTGTCCTGGTGACATGTTTTCTTGTCTGGCTCTGTTCCAGAGGAGGTGGGTGACTCAGGGAGGGGGCGGCTGCAGTCAGCAGCGCACTGGCAGCAACGGGGCCACCTGTGCACTGACGAGCTGCCCACTCTCTCCCCAGGATCATGCGGGAACAGCCCAGTGTGATGCTGAGTGTTGCCCATACTGTGGCCACCCGCATGTCCCCATTCGTGCGCCAGATGGACTTTGCCATCAACTGGATGGCAGTGGAGGCCGCACGGGCCTTGTACAGGAGAGTGAAGCCTGTGCTGGGGGGTGGGGAGGTGCTTGGAGACCCTGGCTGGGGAACCCCAGCTTCTCCGCCTAGCCCAGGGCACAGCTGGGACCAACTCTCCCTGCTGTGTTTAACCCCTTCCACGCCAGGGTAATGGGCACCCCTGTTACTCTCAGCCTCGTCTATGCCCTTCCTGCAGCAAAAATGACTCAGGCATCCCAGCGCTCTGGGCGGGCGCTGTCCAGGCCAGCAGCTGTGCTGTTTCCAGAGGGGCCCGGCGAGACCTGACCAGCTGCCGCTGACCCCTCCATGGGACTCAGGTTTTCACCTGGGCTGACCTGACTTCAACCCCTTCCTGGCTGCAGGTGTTGGATTGAGAGCAGCCCTGGTGCTCTGGGGATGGGGGCGTCCCAGCCCAGGGTGGATGCCAGCTGGGGCTGTCCGACTCGCCACTCATTGCATGTGCTCTTGCAGCCTAGGTGGTAGGGGACGCTCTAGTTCTAGGGCTGGAGGAACCCAGCCCTGGGGAACCTAGGTCCTGCAGGGTAGCTCCATTGGGAGGGGACTTGCAGAAGGAAGTAGAGCTCCATGTGAACACACAAGTGACACAAGCAGCACATTGATAGAATTACAGACCCCCGCCCCTCCCAGAAGAGTAACCCTAATCAATGAGCCTACCCCAAAGTAACGGGCATATCTGGTAACAGCATGCAAAAAGCCTGTCTCCTTCCGCAGGAAAGTTGGATCCCATGTTGGTTAATGCTGCTGGGAGATTGCTTTAGGTGAAAAAACGCTGTAATAATTGATTTTAGCCTGTTAATGTTAAATTTAGATTTTCATTTTATATGTAACCAGTTCTGTTTCCATTATCCTGACTCAGTACCTCTTAAATCTTAATCTTTGATAATAAATTTAGGATTGTTCCACTATACATATATCTCATTGCTGCGAGGTTATAAAAGGTCTGATCCTGAGCTGTACCACTAAGCTGTTTGGATTCTGTTCCCTGGTAATTTCTGTGAGTGTCCTGTGACAGTTACCCGATGCTACTGGGGGACACTTTCAGAGGAGCTTGGGGGCTGCGGTGCAACTACTGTTACCGTTCAAGGCAGAGCAAGGGCTGGCAGAGCCCTGTGGAGATTGGTAGGATGGCTAACAGACCGGTGATGTTATGCTTGACTGGATATCAGCTCCCTGAGAAAATCTTCCTCTCGCCAGATGGGTAAGAAGGTGACTCAGAGCCTGGGCACCCCAAGAAAGCTGCACACATACCCCTGTAACCTGCTTTCCCTCCTCCAGGGGCCTCTTTATCTTAGCCAAACCTCAAATATGTTCAAACCGTGTTCAAATATGTTAAGGACTGTTACAAAGAGGACCCTGATCAACTGTTCTCCATGTGCACTAGAAGTAGGAGAAGTAGGAATCAACTTAATCTGCAGCAAGGGAGATTTAGGTTAGATATTAGGAAAAACTTTCTCACTATAAAGATAGATAAGCTCTGGAATAGGCCTCAAAGGGAGGTTGTGGAATCCCCATCATTGGAGGTTTTTAAGAACCCATTAGACAAAGAGCTGTCAGGGACGGTTTAAGTATAGTGCCAGACGGCATCTTTCTAGGACCCTTCCAGCCCTACATTTCTAGGATTCTCTGAACTGTGGAGTTTAACTGGTGAGCCCCACAGTGAACTGACCCTGCAGCGTTCACCCAGCTCTAGTCCAATGTGAATTATTAACAAGATGAGTTGGTCCCTGATATGGAGAAGTCACAAGACCAGTGAGCACAGCAGGACATACCCTATCAGAGATACCCAATGACAGTCGTTCCCTTGTAGTGCAGTGGGGGAAGCCAGGGAATCCAGTGGTTCCTCTCAGATAAAGTTTTGCAGTACACAAATAGGGACTTGGAAAAGCAGAGATGCCTTCCCTTGCCCACTATTCCAGGCACCTATCCTAAGTCTGTAAGTAAACAGACGCAGTTCACAGATAGCCTTCTGACCCAGGAATAGACCAGACAGGAGGGAGGATAACTCACCAGAACACAGTCCATTCCACTTACAACCCAGAATTCATCAGCAACACTGAATTCCCAGAAAAACAAAGATGAGAATATGATTAAGAACCAGACCCCAGATCACTAACTGCAGGGATTAGATCTAGCTTTGTGGGTGTCACAGACTCACAGATCGTGCCCACTCGTGGCCCTGTGCGGTCCGTGCGGGTTAGGGGGGGCACCCCTTTCAGTGAGACAGCCCTTCTCAGGGGTCCACTCTCTCTCAGGGTTAGGCCCCTCCACCTCCTGGAGCCGCACCTCTCTGAGCCTTAGCACGTCTGTCTCTCGCCGTGGGCCCCCTCAGGGAGTCCACTCGCTCTGGACCCCCTGGGGCCTCCCTCCCCCTGAAGGGGATGATGCAACCCTGTTCTCTAGACCATAGTGACTCTCAGCCAGCGTAAAACAGGAGGGTTTATTGAGCATTGAACACAGCACAGGAAACACTCAGGGCCTCAGGCCTGACCTCCCTCAGCCCAGTACATCCCAGTCTCCTTGCATCCAGGTGGGCTCTGCCTGCCCCTCCTCTCCAGCCCCGAGCCCCCCTGCTTCCCAGCTGCATCTGAGATAACCGGCCCCAAGCCCCCCTCTGTCCATTGTCTTCTCTCCAGGTAAACAGGGTCGTCTGGGCCTCCTTTCCTCTCTGCCCTCCTCTGGCTGGAACCGGCTGGTTGGGTCATGGGGTCCTCTCTTCACGGCCCATTGTCCTCCCACTGGCTAGAACCGGCTGTGACTCCTCATCTGGGTCTCTGGGTCATCAGGTCAGCGGTCGCTGGGGTGTCCATCCTCCAGGCCATCGGCTGGGGTCCCAAGTTCCCTCTCCGGTCCTCTGTAACAACAGACTCCCTCTCCCCTCACCTCGTTAAACCAGTAACACCCAGGGGCACTGAGTCCCACTCCCTCTGCATGCAAACCATTGGAAAACCACGAAAATATAAGAAAATCCCCCATTTCGTCACAGTGGGGATCCTGGAAGAGTGGTTAGAAACCCCAGAGAGGCACTGAACTGAGGTCTTCTTCCATCTCTGCAGAGAAAGGGTAAGGGAGGAAGCCCCCACATCATGGTTACAGTGGACATGCAGGAAGCCCCAATTTCTCTGAAAGAAGAAATCAGGCCTCTGAGCAATTGAAACAGATTCTTCAAACTGTTTAGTAGGAAATGTGGGCACAATAAATCCAAAATCTGGAGCTGGGTTATTTACATATGACGTTGTTTGGGAGATACTTGGCCAGCACCTGAAAAAGAAATGTGAAGAGTCATGAGTATTTGTCCAGTGCTCCTTAATACACATAAACAGAGTGGCGAATACTAGGGAATACCAATATGATAACATGGACCGGGAATAAGCTGCTGGATACGGTATAGAAAGCAAACACCAACACAGGAAACACTACAAGATTAGGGGAACCCATATTACTTAATATAGTCGCTCTTGAATGAGCGGAATGGGTCAATTCAGCAGGGGTCTCTATTGATTTCCTTCCAATATTCAACTCTTACAGGAACATTATCTCCCCATTGAGAGCTATAAGCAATAACATCCCAGACTCCCTCTGCCTTTCGCCCTCCTCTGCTAACTGCTGCCTGGTGAATCCCCACAGGCCCTGAACCCGGGGGACAGTAAACTGGAGAACGAGGTGGTGATGGAGACTAGAAGCCTGACCATTCAGTGACCTTTTTCTGTGAGGTGGAGGATCATAGTAGCTAACTTTGGAGGATGAGTTCTATCTGCTGAGCGCCTTCTCTGAAGGGCAGAGCATCCTTATCTCCCAATAACATCAGTGGGAGTTTGAGAACACTCAGCAACTCATAGGATTGGGCAATACAAATATAAAGGCCTTGGGTGGCTAAAGTTAAGCACTAAAATCTGCAGTTAGATGCCTAAATACTCATTATAGCCACCTGCAGAGGTGCTGATTAAATCTCTATCAGCATTGTGGTGTTTAAAATAGATATTTGAAAAACAAGGGGAATGATGTTTAAAGGCATATTTGTCCTTCGGTTGACATCAGACAACTTTATGCCAGGTGACTGGATTTTCCAAACCTGGATACCTAAACTTTGACTCCTAACAATCACATGTAGGTGCAGAAATAGGGGTGGGGTCAGTTGTAAAATCACCTTTTTGCTGCCCTATGTTGCAGTGGAGCAGGACAAAGTAGCCATAAAGCTGCCCTAAGAGGTAGCTAGGAATTCCCCAGCATGTGCAAATCCCTAACACACAGAACTAGCCTATATAGTGTACAGCCAGTGTAGCTGGCTGAATGTCACCAACTCCTAGCTTCCCACCCAAGTATATGGGGTGTGAGCTGGAAACAGAAGATGGCACACACAGTGTGCGTTGCGCTACAGCAACCTCCAGTGCAGCAATGGCTGTTTCAAGACAGCATAATTTAGAACAACCCAGAGTCTAGCTCTCACTTACTCTCACTCATGCTCATCACCCCAATCGGGGTATGGGCCGCCAACCACACATCTCCAGAGTCCTCTGTCCTGGGCCATTTGATCTAGCTGGTTCCAGGTATAGCCCATTTTTATGCTATCAGCCTGAAGGTCGCGTCGCCAGGTGTTTCTTGGATGGCCTCTTTTCCGCTTGCCTTGGGGGTTCCACCGCAATGCCTGTCTAGTGATGTTGGTTGGCTGCTTGCGTAGTGTGTCTCCTATCCAGTCCCACCTTCTCCTTCTAATTTGTTCATCTGCTGGAAGTTGACAGGTGCTCTCCAAGAGGTAGATGTTGCTGATGGTGTCTGGCCAGCGGATCTGGAGAATCCTTCTAAGGCAACTATTTATGAAGGTCTGGATCTTCCTGGTGGTTGTTTTAGTTGTCCTCCAGGTTTCAGCTCCATACAATAAAACTGATTTCACATTGGAGTTGAACAGTCTAATCTTTGTTGCCAAAAAGACAGCTCTCTGGAGCTCCAGACGTTCTTGAGTTGTAAGAAAGCTGCTCTTGCCTTACCGATCCTTGCCTTGATGTCTGCGTCCGTGCCACCCTGTTGGTCAATGATGCTGCCTAGGTAGGTGGAGGACTGCACTTCTTCCAGAGGGCTTCCATTCAGTGTGACTGGGTCATTACTGATGGAGTTAATCTTGAGGATCTTGGTCTTGTCCTTGTGGATGTTGAGGCCAACCTGTGATGACATGGCTGCCACTACGTTGGTCTTCTCTTGCATCTGCTGTTTGCTATGCGAAAGGAGTGCAAGGTCGTTGGCAAAGTCCAGGTCATCAAGCTGAGTCCACATCGTCCACTGGATTCCATTCCTGCGCTCATAAGTGGATGTCTTCATAATCCAATCAATGACAAGGAGAAAGAGAAATGGTGACAATAAACATCCTTGTCTAACTCCGGTTTGCACCTGGAAGCTGTTCATAAGCTGCCCTCCATGGATCACTCTACAGTGTATGCCGTCATATAAGTTCTTAATCAAGTTGACCACCTTTGCTGGGCTGCCATAGTGCCGAAGGAGCTTCCAGAGAGTCTCTCGATCCACGCTATCGAATGCTTTCTCACAGTCAACAAAGTTGATGTACAACAAGGAGTTCCACTCCATGGACTGCTCGACTATGATGCGGAGTCTAGAGCTCAGGAGTATTTCAGGATCTGGGCCGGGTACTTGGCTGTTACTACAGTAATGACCCCTGAGCAAACAGTATAATAAACATGCTTATCACTGAGCTTGTCCAGAGGCTACAAGTCCATCAGAATGACTAGATGTCCTGATGTGTAATAACGCTTTGAGTGATAAAAATCAACCCAGGCTACTTTACAGGGCCTCATCCTTCTTTCACTTACAGCATCTCAGCAGTAGTACAACGGCTAATACTGCCCAGTATTATAGTTGCCTCTCTCTTCTTCCAATTTTGAGTGAGTAGTATAAGGGCCCTACTGTCAATCAAACATTAACCCCACACCTTGACCCAATAGGCCTGCCCTCCGGTCACTGGAAGTCCCACCCCATGGGGGGGTATTACTTCTGGGGTCAAGGCGGACACATGACTAGAAGCAAGGTGTGTCATGTGACCCCTCTAAGAACTCCTCCCTCTGTTCTCTACCAATCAGGAGGGGTTTCAGCCACTGGAGACCACCCCGAGAGGAGATTTGACAATTGGGGGGAATTCTGGGGTGGGGTGACCAGTCCGGAAGTGGTTCATGTGACCCTTCTAAGAACTCCTCCCAACACTCTCTACCAATCGCGATGGGTTTCGGCTGCAGAGGATTGCCCCAAAAGGAGATCTGACCAAAATAGGGCAGGTTCTGGGATGGGGTGAACCACCCAGAAGAGGGTCGTGTGACCCATCTAAGAACTCCTTCCAATGCCCTCTGCCAATCAGAATGCAGCACCATCACCCCATAAGTCCCGGCGCTGGGCAGAGGAGGCCATCTCTTACCAAGAAGACATGTTTTAGAAATTATGGCAAGACTGAGAGGAAACATGGGAGTCCTTTACCACCCCCGTGAGAACTTTGGACTTTGTTTTAACTCTGAGGACCTTTGGACTTGTGTGGAGAAAGCGCTACAGCAGCGACAATTCCGAAGAGGATGAGGGAGCAGCCGAGGGGATTCCTTTGGCCCAGCTATTGATGAATATGCCAGAAGCCGAACCCGAAGCCCAACCGCTCATGAGACACCCCGCTGAGCATGGTGGCCTCTCGTCGTCCATCACCCTGAAGGAGGAAGGTGATCATGGCTTTGGGGAGTCACCGGTGGACAAGGTGAACGGAAAAGATGTCGCGCAGGTAAATGAATGATTAAGAAGTGACGGTCGATGATGGGGTGTAATGGGGTTAGGAACCTGGGGTTGTGTAAATCTAAAAACAAGCAGTGGGAACTTACACTTGTTTCTTGTCTGAAAATCTCTCGACAGCTCGACGATGCCTTTCTAGAGGACTGGAGGCCCTGGTCAGCATTGCATCAAGCAGCGAAGATGAACCCCGAGGATGATGGCTATGAGGAGTTTAGGAGGAGGCTTGGGATAGAACTCACTGAGCCAGTGCCACGTCGTGAGCGTGAAAAAGTTATGCGGACTATTGTACGCGTTGCTGTTTATGCCATTCTTAATCACTGTCTTAGGGAGAAGCTTTTTGAAGCTTGTGAGGGCTGTGTCATAGATGCGCCAGCCCAACGGCACCATGACTGTGTGACTTGGACTTCAATGAATGTAAACTGCAAACTCCGGGGCCTGTGTGCTGAGCTGTGTTTGGAAAGCTTATTGAACACTATTATTGCCATAGGTTATGCTATGCAATGTCTGTGCCTAACCCAAGAACAGTTAGCACAAGGGGTGACCTTGATAAATGCTGTGCAATTCAGTGGAGACCCTGGCCACATTTTAAAGAAAATGCCCAAACTGGAAAATGCCTGCTTGCAGCGTTATATTGACCGTCTGGGCCGCAGTAAAAGTGACAGAGTCCTGCTTAAGAAAAAGACTATTTGTAAGAAATCTAAAAGGATTAAGTTAGAGAATGGTGAGGGGACAAACAGGCAATATCAAACTTGGTAGCTGTAAATTTAAAAAAAATCTATTGAAAAGGGCTTTGTGACTATCTGTGTTTCTGTTAGAAGGTCTCTGGCCCTTAAGTGAGCTAAAAGTTTTGATGGAACATCTTGGTTTGTTTTCAAGGAGCTGTATGTCTTTTCAATTTAAAAAAAATGGTTTGTGAGAACCTAGCTCTTGTGTCTTTGTGTAAAAGAGACACATTTACAGCAAAAAGCTGAAATGTATGTTGTGGGAAGGGAAAAAATCCTAAAAATGTGTTCCTGAAGTTCTTTTCCACAACTCACCACCAGATGTCAGGGCAGAGCTCATCCTGACTCTGCTTACACCAGTCAAACAAACAGAGATGGTTCAGACATGTGTTTGAGTACAATAGAGTTGACTCATCTTGTTGAACTGAATAGTTTTAATCACACCCCCACTGAATAGCGAAGGTAATTATGATTACTTACCCATGTTGCCATAGGGATAAATTTGATTGGGGTGCACCCATAGTAAGGGAGGTGGCTAGGCAAGTTCTGATTAATATGAAATGAAATAAAACCTCAGGAATTCGCTATTGGACAGTTTAAATATAACCCCTGGAGTTGGTAGAGCACTATTAGTTAAAATGTCCCAGGAGTTGGCAGAACTCTATTGGGCAGATTAAATATGACCCCAGGAGTTGTTTGAATGCTATGGGTCACTCTTTCTAGCAATTCAATGCCATTAAATGTTTAAAATAATATATTTACCAAAAACAAAAAACAAAAAACCAACCCACACACAAGCATCTAACCCAAAACTGAAATGTTTCAAGGGTTCACAAACCTTCACCATGCTTTAGAACAAGCATTTGCTCTAAACACAATCAAACATTTAAAAGCTCTGGGTGTTTATTATGGTTGTGATACAACCATTTTATTTCAAACCCCCACCCCAAACTTTAAGCATGAAAGAAACATGTTTAAAAAAACAAGCCCCAAAGACATGTATTGATATCTGCAAAGGGTCCCCACTTGGGAATGGGGCAGTTCCACTAAGGATTGGGGATTTACTGTTTAATACTGTAAGAAGGCCCTACAGAAAAATGTATTTTAACTAAACGGAAAAAAATGTAGCCAAAAGCACCTCAGTTGTGCAGACAGCTTAATTCCCCCACCCTAGATCACAAAAGGGAATGTTAGGGAGGGGGCCTAAAGTCCTTAAGTATCTATTATTTCAGAGTTGTAGCAATCAAATCAACCTGTTAGCTACTATTTTGAAGTCTGTTTGAAAGAAAGGGTTAGGATGGTATAAAAACCTCAGGTATTTTGGAGACTGTCTTTTTCAACAGAAACTCTCTTGAACAGCTGCTGGACTGCAAGAGGAGGTATGCTCCCTGTTTTTAACTCTGAAAATATATATTATATAATATCAGTCGTTGGCCATGTTGTCTTAGTAAATAATGATGCCTATGTTTATTGCAGTGTGATCTGTTTAGCATGGAACCAGTAACTTTAAATTGCATTTCATCACCAGGCCAAGGTAAAAACCATTTTAACTGTAGTTTTGCTTAATAACTTCAGGTATTACACAGGTTGTATAGGGATTTGGGGGTAATACTAACAAACATTTTTGCTTGTTCTTTAATCCAAAGGCCCAAACACAAATGGGGGGGGGGGGGGGGAGAAGAAACAGAACAAGTATGTGCCTGAAACACTTTATCCTGTAGTAGAAGGTAACTTTCTGCAATTGGCTTTTAAATGCACGTGGATTTATTGAACAGTATTTTGTTGCAAACTGTGTTTTAAACTGTGTGTGCGTGTGTAAAACATAGGTGGGTTTTTTTAAGTATATGGCTGCAAACTGATGGTAATGGTGTGTTTCAAACTAAGAGGGTGGGTTTTTTTCCTGTGCAAAATGGTTTTAAACTGGATTTTAAAAGTTGATTTTAAAAGCAGTTTGGTTTTTATTTTGCAAAATGAGGTGTATTAGAAAAAAATGTGGGTTTGTTGTTTTTTGTTTTAAAGTGGTAGAAATAAACTCAAAACTCCTGTTTGTTGTACAGCCTGAAATGGATTGTTTTGTTTTAAAGCTATGACTTTTTAAATAGAAAAACACTCAAATAAATATTTTATTCTTAAGTTTACAAGACAGTTTCATGTGATTTATAATAATAATATTGTCTGCTCCACAGTACAGTCAAAACATGAGAGACCCTTAGACCAGAGGGTAAACAAGCTTAAAAGAAAAAGAAAAGAGACGGCTGAAAAGAAAATGTCACCAGTATCAGTGACGGATGGATGGATGAAGCCCAGTAAATATATTGTGTTTATTAGTTTGGTTAATTTATGAGGTTTTGTATTTTAAGTAAATGCAAAGGTGTGGGTGAGAAAGATGGTAAAGTTAAGTTTTGTAATATGTTCCTTCCCCCCCAGTCAGGCATGTGCAGCTCTCCTGACAATGTTATAGTCAGAGCTACAGGACACCTCCACCAGAACTGCCAAAGAACCAGAAATCTGCTTTGAGACCTTTAACAAGGCAAAACAGCACAAGAGTGCAGATGAAGCATCAGGGCAGTCCAAACCTCATATGCGTCAAACCCAAGGACAAAACAAAAGACTCTGGTAAAAACCAACCATGCAAACACAACTCCAGTTCCTCAGTGACCACCACTACACCAAGCCCTGAGAAAACTGAGCGAAAAGGCCCACATCACAAACCTGCAGCACGTGCTCTAGGGGTTGTGAACGTGCACAAAAACACACATTCACAAACCCAGAGCATGCGCTCTAGGGGTTGTGAATAAAAAACCCAAGGACTGACAAACCATTCCTTCAACACCATAAGCTCCTCACAGCTCCCCCATAGTCTAGTATTTGGGAAAAGTATGATGGTTCATTCAGAAAACTGATGGACGCAGTATCCTCGGGAGTTCTATAAGAACGGTATTCTAAAAACATTTGGGAAAAATATGACGCTTCGTTCAGAATACTGGTGAATGCTGTATCTTCAGGGGGCCTAAAAGGAAGGAGGGCTGGAAACCACATCAAAAATGTAAAAGCTTTGGCGGGAGACTTTTTGAAAAATACTTCAATTTTTCCAAAGGGTGGCTTTGAGCAGGCATGACTAGTCATGGAAAGGGGCCTGGGTAAAAGGGGCACCCTCAAGGCTACACATCAGCTCGGGTGTAAACAAAAGGGGGGACAGCGCTGGGTGGACAAACAAATGGCTGCCAAAAAGTTCCAGGCTAGGATCGCTGTAAAAATTTTTAAAAGGACTAAAGAGGTAATGAGGGGAAAAAACAAAAAGAGATGCCCCCTACTGGAGGCTCTCAAACTGGCTTGTCAGAAAATGGGGAGGTGGAATCAGACTCTCACGCAGAGTCTGGTTTAGAAAATTCCCCAGAGGGCTCTCTAGATGGGTCCCCATCTACTCCCGATGACCCTCACGGAGGCACCTCGGAGTCTGACTCTCAAATAGCATCTGATGTAGAAAGATGCCACTGATGGTCCCATAGAGGAACCCCCAAGTAACCCTGAAAATACAGAGGGGTATATGGAGAGAGTGAGATGTTGGCAACATGAATTACCTAGATTTGGGGTGGGGGGGAAGGGTCGGTGTATTGTGCAGAATTTCATTTTGTCAATCTTGAGCGAATAAATTCAGCTCAGCAGGTTGTTGAAGCCGTACACAGGGGAATACAGTTAGTGCTCGATGACGTTAATGGTAGGGTAGACCCTGATGATTATGTTCAGCTACGTTTAGAGAACCGTAATTTAACTAACCCTTTGTTTTTGGTCTGAAGAACTAGAGATGAGCTTTCTGCTGAGGATTTCTTAAATCAGACCTCAAAGCTGCTACAGAGCAATAGAGAGTTGCATGTTGATGGGACATTGCGCCTCATTGTGACCGTTGTAAAAACCAGGGGTGGGGGCATTCGTAGAGTATCCTCAGTAGTCAAATCATCCATAAAAAGAGACCATGTTCAGTAGACCTGACTTACACGGGTACCAATCTGTGTTTTGCGGGTGGGCTCTTGGCCTTCATGTCCGACCGTAAACCTAGGGACGTGGAATTGTTAGCCGGGGGCGAGAAAGTTGCATGAGAAACTGGGGTGGTCAGATCAAAAAAAATTATGTTCAGTGACGCAGCAATGTTTGAGCAGCATTTAGGAGTCAACATACAGGTGGTGCTGTATGTGGCGAAAGGTGGATGGGACTTTTTTAAAACGGGGGCCCAGTGTACCCCAAGACTTATTTCATCCTGTTGCATGAGCAGCATTACTATGGGTTTCTGGATGCGAACAAGTTGTTCGGAGCGAAAAATTATTGAGAGTTTTGCCACACGGTGTACAGTCACGACCATTCTTGCAGGTATCGTTGCCACCTCTGCCTGAGCGTAACATGCTCAGACAGCGTGGGCATGCAGCTGAGGTGTCCTAGCTGTAGACTATATTGTCAGTCCAAAGAGCGTTTAGACAGACACATCGACTGTGCATCAAAAAAACTAGTCAAATGCCTGTCTAAAACTTTGTGTGATAAGTGTCAGTCTTACGTGGGCAAGTGGCACAGGTATAAAGGGAGGCGCTGTAAGCAGTGTCAGGCTTTGATCGCTGGTGATGTAGAAGTCACCTCTGTTTTATGGACAGCCTTAGAAAGCCTGAATCCTCAGAAAAGTATATTTTTTATGATTTTGAATAGATGGAGGAGACTGGGTTGCACACTCCCAATTACATTTTCACTATGTCCCTAAAGCTGGAAAAGTCCTGGGAATTTAAGGACAATGAGTGTCTTTCTATGGTTGTTAAGACCTTTATTGGCAAAGAGTTCCAGGACTACACATTCCTAGCGCACAATTCCAAAGGTTACGATGTGTACTTCGTTAGACAGTTACTGAAGGAAAAGATGTGCCTAGAACTGATCACTCAGGATAGTAAACTAATGTGTGTGGAAATTAAGGCCCTGGGCATTCGTTTTATAGACTCTCTTCAAACTTCTTGCCCATGAAGCTTAGCAAGCTCCCGCAGGCGACGGGGTTTGAAGGGTGGAAAGGGTATTTTCCACATTTTTTTAAACACTTGAGAAAATCAAAATTAAGTGGGGCCTATTCCCGGTGTGGAGCACTATGGTGTAGAAAGCATGATGCCCAGGGAAAAAGCAGTGTTTCTCGACTGATATTGGGACCACAGGTACGAGATGTTTGACTTGTAGCAAGAGCTCGCGTACAACTGTCAGCAGGATGTCAAAATTTTGAGACCGGCCCAGACGAACGCTCGGGGCCACCCGTACTTTTTTCACAAAAAGGGATGCCGATACAATACGCAATTTAAAGCCTTCACCTGCACTGCCCATTAAACAGAAGGCGTCTTTACTGTGCGTCAGTTTAATTTTCACATCCACTCCGTTCAAGAAAAGTTTTTCTTGAAAAAAACAGGTCACTGCGTAGCTGACCCAGCAGCTCTACCATCCTGCTCTGGGCTGTCAGCTTTGCAAGCCTCACAAACCCTAGATTCCCGCCATCCAACTCTGTTTCTTCGTGTTGTCCGGTAGCGTCTTTGTAAAACAGGCCAGCGGAAAATTGCGTGTCAAGGGTGGCGTCACTGTAATTGAGCGCCGATTCTATAAAGGCCCTGTAAGGGTAACAGTTGTTGCTTTGGCTTACAAGGCGGTCTCCCAGCGTGACATCCAACTGACTGAAAACAGAGGCCACGGGGTAATTCACCAGGCCCACTTTGGCGTCCATGGTGAGTTCAGTTCCGTCTCCTTTTACAATCTTGCAACATAGATACAGCAGCGTGTTGTTTAAATCCATATAATCAATGCCATTTCCTGTTATAAAAACATCAATGGGGGCAGACTCCGTAACAGCCGATAGAGGTGGCACCTCGATGTAGATGCTTTTCTCAATGCTGGTCTGGGTAGGGGCTATTTGAAACAAGTCTAGTTCGGATTTGGTGCACTCTTCAGACCCGCAGTGAACAAAAGCCATGTTGATTAAAATATCTCTCTTTTACCAGGCGGAGAGTGTCTTCTCTTTCGCCCAGGCTTCCTCTTGGACTTTCGCTTATGGCTGGCCCTGCGCATCAAAGCCCTTCTTTTAAAGGGTATTGAGGGACCTGTGCGTTGCAGGTATGATACATTTCTCTCTCTTCCTCCTTTTAATGTACATCAGCCCCGATCCTTCCTGTGAAGCTGTATTCGAGCTGGTTTGTGTAAAGTGTAAGCATCCTGGTCTGAAAGCCAAGCTGTCTTCTAGTTCAAGTTTTACTATGCTTTTTGGCCACTTGAAAAAGAGGATTCACCGCGCCAAGCTCCCAACTTCCCTGGGGGTGTAATATATTTTCTTTAACAGAGCATAGGTGGAGACATGACTGTTCCCAGTACCATCTTTTACTAACACAAGTATGGAGGGGGACACATTCATATACACACATTTAAATAAGTTTTATTAATTGCCTGGTTTAACACAACCTTTTACAGCTGCCTGTAAAAATGGATGCCATGACCCCTACAATGAGGGAGTCTGATCTGGTTCATTCTTCTATGTTGTCCTTTTCTGGATTTTCCTCTTGAGATCTGTATCTCAGACAGGAGCAAAAACAGCTGATGCATGATATGTTTACTTCCACAGGGCTACCGATGTGCAAGTTCTCAAAGGCCTCTAGAAAGGCATCGTCGAGCTGTTGAGAGATTTTCAGACAAAAAACAGTGTAAGCACCCCACTGCTTGGTTTTAGATTTATGCAATGCCAGGTCGATTCCTAACCCCATTAGACCCCCATGATCAACCGTTGCTTCTTAATCATTCATTTACCTGAGCGACGTCTTTCCTGTTCACCTTGTCCGCTGGTGACTCCCCCAAGCCATGATCCTCTTCCAACTTTAGGGGGGTGGACAATGAGAGGCCGTCACACTCATTGGGGTGCCTCACGAACGTTTGGGTTTTGGGGTTGGGTTCCAAGGTATCTATCAATGGTGGAGTCAAAGGGCCCTCCTTGGAACTGTCACTGCTGTAGCACTTTCTCCATACAAGTCCAAAGGTCCTCGGGGCTAAAACAAAGTCTGAAGTTCTCATGGGGGTGGTAGAGGAGTCCATGTTTCCTCTCAGCCTTTCCACAATTTCTAAAACATGTCTTCTTGGTAAGAGATTGCCTCCTCTGCCCGGTACTGGGACTTATGGGGTGAT